>NW_022196904.1:188274219-188284716 GCF_008632895.1 Mastomys coucha
AGGATCTGGGCTACCGTGGGTTCTGTGGGTGCCGACGACTGCACCTCTGCCAGGATCTGGGCTACCATAGGTTCTGTGGGTGCCGACGACTGCACCTCTGCCAGGATCTGGGCTACCGTGGGTTCTGTGGGTGCTGACGACTGCACCTCTGCCCGGATCTGTGGTACCATGGGTTCGGCTTCACTGGTTTTTGACACTTGTTCTGGAACGTCTCTGTCAGGAAAGTCATCTATTTGTTCAAAATTTTCTGGGCATGTGTCTGTGTTAGCACAAGAATTCTCACCACTGACACAGTCTGGAATATGGCTTTCCTGTACTTCGATCTGACTACAGTGTTCATTAGTCTGACATAAAACTCTGTCAGAGTTCAATGACAATAGTTCAGATCCTGTTTCTAATCTACTGCTTTTGTCACCAGAAACTGAGATGCATGAGTCATCCTTCAACTCAGATGTTTTCTCAGTAGTTGCATCAGAAGAAATGGAGGCTATGTGCTCTGTCTCTGACATGCTGACTGGCACCAATTCACTTTGCATTTCTTCAAATCTGCTCCTGATCTTCATTTACATCTAAGAAATCAAATTAAAAAAAATTAGACTAAGATCCTTTACACCTTTGCACACATTCCATGACATGCCCATGAAGTGTCCCATTCATAATTCCTCTAATAAGGGCGTCCCCTAGAGACAGAAGAGAACAGCCTTCCCAGAGGGGACACACCCAGCGGGGTCACCACAGTCATCCCTCTTTTCTTTCATGGGCCAGGTGGCCTCACTAGTTAAGGGGCAGAACATGTAACGGGAAGCTCAGGAAGAAGAGTGGCCGCCAGTTCTGTGGGCATATGCCACGGAAGCCCTTTAAGGAGACGGGCAAAAGGACAGCAGCTAAGGCATTAGGTAGCAGTCTCAGAGCAGGACACATCAGTGATGACAAACCTCACCAGGAAGGAAACTTAGAAACAAGAGCCGCTTCAGCGCAGACAGAGCAGGGACTGACCTGCAACAGGAGCAGCTTTTCCCCTACCAGGGACCTGGAAAGTGCCCCAGCTTATTTCTAAGTAAGCATTCTCTTCAGTGCGAATCAAACACGGGGTCAGTACAAGCAGCATCTGATTGCCTAGGTGAGAATACGTTTTATATTATTTACAAAGGTTCCTCCACTCTTCTTTATGAAAAATTAGTCAACTTCATTTTTTTCCCTGACATACAGAATACAAAATCTTCTACAGGGGCTGGAGAGACGGTACAGCATTAAGAGTGCATACTGCTCTTACAAAGGACTCAAGTTCAGTGCCCAGCACCCATGGTGGGTAGTTTACAACTGCCTGTACTTTCAACTCCAGAGGATCTGACGCACTCTTTTGGCCTCCTCTGGAACTGATCTCATATACACAACCCCTAACCCTGATACACATATACACATAATTAAAAATAAAATTTAATTAAAAAAAAAATCTAGCCAGGCAGTGGTGGTGGACACCTCTGATGCCAATACTCAGGAGGCAGAAGCAGATGGATCTCTGAGTTCAAGGCCAGCTCGATCTACAGAGCGAGTTCCAGGACAGTCAGAACTGCACAGAGAAACCCTGTCTTGAAGAACAAACAAACCCTAGTGGTCTCGATGAGAGAGCTGCCTGTGACTTTGGCCATGTTTCAACGGTGCACAGACAGGCAGATGAGTTGCCAGAGAAGAGATTAGGCTGCAAGTAGGCAGAGGAGCAGCTACAATGAAAGAATTCTGTTATGAAGTATACACATGGGAAAAAAAGATTGCGTTTTATAACACAAGAGCACATGCTTCAAGCTTTGAGAAAGGTCATGATCAGAGTATACTGAAACAAGAAGAGATGACTGGCCCTCAGCACTAACAGGAGGGAATTTTGTTAAAGGTGAAGAATTATAATAAATCCTAAGACCTTTACAACATTTGATTTTACTGAATGAATCCCAGCACCCAGTGAGCTCTCAAACACTTGTTGACCTAAAACTTGCATAAAATAAATAAGGCTGGTGCTTGCAGAACGTTACTTCAGGACTGCAGAAGGCGTCAACTGTGAGGAAGAAAAGCCATCTTGTTTGTCAAACATGTTCTTCCTTTGGATCACCTGTGTAGACAACGATTGCTACAGACACAGAACTCAGGCTCCCAATCACTTAATTATGTATCACCTACCTCCAAATGACACAAATGAATACCACGGTGCTAATATGCTTCGTAAGCAAGCTGGTATTGATAGTAAAGACTTTACACCAGACAAATAAATGCAGTGAACTCTTGAAAATCTCAGTAATTTATTCCAAAATCTTGGAATGAAAAAATGAATCTCAGGCAGGTACACTAGCCTCAAAGCAACTTATAAATTAGCTCACTCAAAGTGACTCTCTTTAAAGATATCACGTTATGATATACAGTAAATGTAAGCTATACTACGCTCTGCTAAAGTTAAAAATCTTACAAATGTAAACAAACCTGTTGTGGCTTTAACCATCGTAACTAGCTGATGTTCTACCAACAGACGTTGGATTCACAGCAGACAAATATACACTGGTTGGCAGATAAGGAATGACTTTAGAAGAGAACTGATGACAAAGGCATTGTGACTCCCCAGCATTCCGTTATGTAAAAAGAAATTTTATCAACAACTTTAAGGGTCTTATTTGTGTGCCATGATTTCTCAACAGAAAAGCACACCCCTCATTTGGCTTCCTCGGTCCCCAGGGCTCACTCTCCCATCTTTCTCCCTTTGTAGCAGTTGCCCAGTTAGCTGACTGAAGCAGTAACTCATAGCTGATGCCTAGATGATTTCAGTCCTGCACCCTGAGTTACAGACATGGAGTTATCTATCCCCTCTTCATGCTATATGAGTCTACCTGAATAGGCATTCCTATTGGAGCTTTCTCCAAAGTCTTAAACTCAAGCTGGCTAACCCTCAATTCTGCCTCTAATGCTTGCAACTGAGTACCCATCCACAGCATCATGGGCTTGGTCAGCAAACATTTTCCTTTTCTCCGTTTGCTTTAGTACTCTATTAAACAATTATCCTCCTGCTTTTCCCTCCCTCCACCCAACCTAGGCCTCATCTCACACCTGGAACATTTAGTTTCTTGATCTCATTCAATTCTCTTTCAGTAATCTCAAATCAAAGTGCAATGTAGTTAACAGAAGGGCAAATTATTTACGACAGTCATGGGGGTGGGGCAGGGCTGCCAAGGAAAGTGACATCAGATTCAGAAGTGATGGTGTATGTAGTATCCGGGCTGTCAAAAGGGCCCAGGAACTACGGTGAAGTGAGCCCTCCACTGTAAGAGGCAAGCATGCAAGCTAGGGAGCTGCAACACTGTTCCACACTTAGTTCCTCTTCAGACAGTCATCAAACAGCCAGCTGAAGCCATGCACCCAGCCCGGCCTCTCCCTTCTTTAAAGTTTCAGGTAATGAAATCCTGTCTCCACTCTACAGAGGCTAGCCAGAGAAAAGACACTGCCTGTCTTTTGGGAGGAGAGTTAGACAGACACAGTTACATTGAGCAGTTGGGGCTAAGAGCTTTCAAGTTTTCTTCAGGGAGAATAGGATCTTCCCCACCCCATTTTTTTTTTTTAATGACATCACTAAGATTCCTGAGTGAAGTAGTTATGTAAGTTTCCAAGCCTCATCTCTACCCACATTGGGTAAGTGCTGCTGCTCTACTGTAATGTCTTGCTCCACCACGTCACCCACGGTCACCCACGGTCCACACCGAGGCAAGCCATGGATTGCCCTCTGCTTTTCCTTTCAGTCTGCCTAGAGAATGATTGTGCTTGAGCACTTAATTTTGATGCCCTATCTTTCTTCAAACCATCCCTACTACTAACCCAAGAGCAACTGTACACTGGAACACACTGGCCACACCCATCAAGCAGATCTGGTCTTCTTGACCCTTCTGAAGAGTAGCCACCTTTTAAATGACGGCTTGTTCTTGTAACAAGAAAATTTACTCAGAACTGAAACTTCTGTAACATCAAACAATAAGAGATAAACCTAACGAGTACACTCTGCTCAACATTTACTCTTCAGAGCTTCACAAGGGCAGAACCCACTGGCTCTGTGAAGGGATCTAGGGTGGACAGCGTTTAGTGGGCAGACTGTAAGGAAACTTCTCTACAGACAGTGCAGAACAACAAACGTGTCTTACAGTCTATATAGGTAACAACAAAACCAAACCAAACAAGCTATTTACCCAAGCTTAGAATTTGTTTTATGTATCTTATCAATTAAAGACTAAATTTAAAAGATAAGTAATTTACATAGTGTCTTTCAATATGTCATGACATGTGAAAAGGTCATTATACAAATTGGCATTTGAGAACCACTACGACTTCACATTTGTTTGTTGATGCCCCAGTGAATACCGATGGGAGACCAGAGGGAAAGGAGATGTTGTAGAGGATCTGTGCTTGTATATATAGCAAGGGCAACAAGGAGCATATAAGAACTGTGCAGACAGAAACCAACCCACCTCAGCCGTCCACCACTAACTAAGGGATGGGGAGCCAGCTGAGTTCCCTACAGGTATCCTCAGTCAGCAACGCTCATGTGCAGCAATTTGGATACTGTCCAAGTATTTGTTTTTGTTTTTGTTTTTTTTTTAAAGAAGGAATGCTGTCATGAAAATTATGGAAGATTAAACAGCCAGTAGGCTACAAAAGGAGAAAACAGTAAACCTAGGGAAGAGTTGCAAGCCTGTTTTAAGGGCTGATTCACAGACCAACTTCACAATCACAAAGACTCAGAATAAGCATGCTTATGGATTACTACATGCACTGCTATTCTGACTTTGTAATAACTGGTCCTTATGAGGAAAAATACTTGTAATCACAAAGTTCCTCTCAATCACCTGCTGTTCCCAGAGTTCAGTAGTGCAGACCTGGCCCAAACATCAGGCCTGTGGCAGTGGGAACTGGGCTCCATCTGACTGCAGCCCAGCAAAAAGGCGCCATGCCAAGCACTATTCCAGCGCCTCTTTCCTTCTTTAATGAACACAATCCTATTTCTAGAAAGTTATTCCACACAAAACTACATAACTGAAAACACTAACAGCTTTCAGTACTATTTCTGGTTTCCCATAATTAGTACTATAAGAACAAAACTGTAGGCTGGCTCACAAAACTATAAATATAAATTAATTCAATCTACAGATAATTGGTAACAAGTCATCAAATAAGAATCATGCAAAGAAACCAGCTAAAAAATAAAGTTCAAAGTGTCCACCTATCAAATATACAGGGGGCAGCTTTTCCATATGGACATTGTTGTAGGTATTGGGAACATGGTACAAAATAAAACAGGCGCCCTCAGGTGCAGGCCTCAGGTACAATCTGACTAATACTGAGTCTGGTAAACCTCCATTTTGCTGCTGTAAAATGCTAAGACTACACACCAGAATTCTTCCCATTGCAGCATTATAAAGCACACCAGCATTTCAGGATAAAAACCTGGCTTTAAGTCCAGTTGAATAATCTTAATTCAAATACTTTTTATAATTTTTAAATTATGCACCACTCCACCCCACCAAATAATTCTAGTTGTATACTTACTTCTCAAGTTAATATGCATTAACATATGCAACCTAGGCCTGTGAGATCACTTCTTCAATAAAATGGTTTCCTGTCCTTTGTAAGAAAATATAACTACTTTAAGACAGTTTTTTGTATCTTTCCCAAAACCACCTTGAAAGGAGTGTAGCTAAAGGAACTTACCTTTCCTATCAGCTCTAGCAGAATTCTGGCATGGCATCTCAAGTCAAAAGTAAAAAACTAAAAAGCATCTAATCATTATCTCCTCATAATCCTAAATAATACATTCTGACACACTTTGCTAGACTGAGCTTTTAAAGCAGTGAAACAGAAGAACGCTGTGCAAGAACGCTAGTCAGGTTTAGTCAGGTTTCCTTGGTGCAAACAAAGAGCTGACACTGAGGTCTCACAGAAGGGAAATTTATGTAGCTCAATTTTTACTATTAAGAGAAAAAAGCTAAGCTAAGACATTGTTTCAAAGACTTCTAGAACTAGTTCTCCAAGAAAGAAGAGTTCAGATTTAGCAGTCAGACACAAGTTCCAGTTTGCATGTCCCAAGTTTCCTCAGCCCCCTTATCTGTCACATAGAAGCAGGCACAAAGCCAACGGGCTTGTCTTCTTCAGTTTCCCCCACTGTCCCTGCAGTGAGACAGAGCACAGCCGATTCACCTTGCAGCAATAACACTCTCACCTTTGTAACAGGCAGTCATAGCTGGGTACTTTAGACTCTAAAATGGTTTTAAAAATATTAAGGCATAAAATTAATACAGAAATCTAACTTGAAGCTACTTGTACAGAACTTATCAACTGCAATGAAGTCTAAGAAAACGTAAATATTTTTATTTAAGTGCTCTTAAAAAAAAAAAAATCTGAAAACCAGGGTGGAGAGATGGCTCAGTCATTAAGAGTACTGACTGCTCTTGCAGAGGTCCTGAGTTCAATTCCCCAGCAACCACATGGTGGCTTGCAACCATCTGTAATGGGATCTGATGCCCTCTTCTGGTGTGTCTGAAGACAGCAACAGTCTTCTGACATAAACAAAATAAATTTTAAAAAAAAATCTGAAAACCAAATATAAGAAAAATGGCCTTAATTAAATAGAATTTCTACACTTAAAGAGTTAGACTTATGCCTGAATTTGGTTAATTTGGTAAGATTTAGTTTATTAAAGACAACAACTATAGCACTTACTCCATAACCCTACAATGAATGATCAGCTCAGGCTTTAAGAAGCACACTCAGGACAGCTAGCATTACCCTAGGGTTTGTTTCCGTTCTAAGTGTCTACTGTCCCTTTACCCAACAGCTTACTTCTTAGAGCAAACAAACTCTGTTAGGCAAGTTCAAATAAGTTTGAAATGGTGTAAAATTACAGTAGCATTTGTTGGTCTAAATTATCTATCCTGTTGCTGCTTCTAAAATAAATACTAAATTTACTAAATATTGTAAGTGAAGTGATGTTTATGAGGAAAATCAAAATTTGACCGTAGTCATTTAAAGACAAAAAAAAAAAAAACCTTAGTTTTATTAATGAAAACAAACAAACCAGAATTTGAATTTGAATTTAAATATTCTTTCTTTACAGTGAGTTGAATGACTTCTGTAAACCAGGGTAGAATGCTAGTGCCTGTCAAGTGAAGAGTTTTCTCAGCAAGGCCGCTGGTGCTTACAGCCATCACAGCGTCCTCAGCGAGCTGGGTTGAGCGTTGTGTTTATTAGTCACCACGTCGCTATAACCTGAACACACTAAGTAATCAAGCCAGCAGCATGCCACTGCACTGCACAGCACCAGCGGCCTGTGGTTCCTGTGTGAAGGAGCTAAAGGTTTGAGCGGTCCCTCTTCTACCACACAGCCTTTCAGTCTGCAAAACATCAGACTGGGAAATGTCAACCCGACTCCATGAAACTTGTTCTCAAAACAAACACCTTAAGTTTCTATTACTTTGAATTAGAAAAGGCCTTTAAAAAGTTAAACACAGTCTGAGCGTCTTCCAAAGCTAAACTCACCTATTACCCTGTAGAAAGGGGAAGGCCTTTCCGAAATCTTCACTGAACATGGGAAGACCAAAAGGGAGAAATAAAAAGAAGCAGGCCAATCATTATCATTGTTTCATTTGTGTAACCATCAATTAACAAAGAGCTAAAAAGTTGCTGCACATGGTGTACTTCATACTCAAGACATACCAGTTTCAATCGCCCTTGTCTCTGGGTCCTTCATCTCCTTCACAGTATGCACACTATAGATATAAAGGCCACATCCACACTAATGAACCTAACACTTAACAGGCTCATTTACCTTTGCGGGGCTACACGTGCACCTCTGAAACACTGTCATACTGACAAGCATCCTGTGTACCACACTTCAGAAGTGAAAAGGCTGAACATCAAAGGAACGCGACACAGGTCTGAGAAATCTTTCTGGTTCGCTGTCACATTTTTGCTATATTCTTTTCTGACTCTAACAAACGGAAGCATCAGGACTCGAACCAGGTGTTGTGTGTACAAACCCGAGTCTCTTCTCTAAATAAAATCAAGATGTGACTATTTAACAAGTTACGAATCGTTAGCAGCTGAGCCATCATTCTACCTGCGCTGTTCCCCTGAGATGGCTACTTTGAGGACATGCAGAAGGGGAGAAGTAAATCTGAAATGATTTCCCTCCCAAGACTCGTGAGATACACTGATCGGTATCTTTGGAAAAGCCAAATGCCGCTGACCATATCCCCGGAGATCCCGCGCAGGTGCGGCGGGGGAGCGGCCGCGCTCCGGGCACAGCCCCCGAGGGCCCCGCCAGCCCGGTCACGTCCACGCGCAGAGTCGCGTACCGCCCGGGGCTGGCACCCCGTCACGTCCACGCGCGTCCCGGGCGGTACGCGACTCTGCGCCCGCCGAGCCCCCAGCGCCCGCCCCGGACGCCCCTCGGCCACTCACCGTCCGTCGTCCAGCCCCGGGCCGCACCCTACCGAGGCCGACGGAGCTCCAGCTCCGGGGCCGACGAGTCCATGGCGGCGTCTAGCCGACGCGGAGGGGGCGAGGAAGTCAAGCGCGGAGACCACTGCCGATCCCGGGCTCTCAGCCGAGGTTTTCCCCCCCAAACCCCTGCGGAGCTGACACATCAACAAAGATGGCGGCGACGCCGAAGCCGGCCCGGCTACAGCTGAGGGGGCGGGGCTCCCTGAAAGAGCCAATCAGCGCGGCGCAGACCGCGTGACGCTAAGCACCTGGAGGTGGGCGTGGTTTTCGAGGTACCGCCTCCGGCCCCCGCGGTTTCTAGAGGCCCCGCCCAGCACCTCGGCGCCACCTCCCCTTATGCCCTAGGAGGTTGTAGCAGGCTCTTGTCCAGTTGGGCCACTCTTTCCCTTTCCCTCCGGGTAGGAAGTTGCCATCTTTCTTCTTCACCCTTTGACCGGTCATCTAATGAGTCAGTGGCATAAAGTAATAAAAGAGAACTAGAGATTGTGGCTTCCCGGTTCTGACGGTGCGAACTGTGCTGGCCCTGGGTGAGCCAAGTCCGCAGGAGCAGCTGACATGGACATGTGAGCATTCATCCCTGAGAGAGAGCTCTGCAGGGTTTCCATAATAATAATTGACCTGGAATCTCCAAGTGGCACCGAGTGCCATTGTTTACAAGTAAGCTGTTGATGTGCTCTGTGCAGAGGACCTAAGCCCCCCTGGGCTGGGTATCCCATCTGGTTACATGGCTGCACGAAGGATGTATATTATAGTGACTGAGCCCAGTTGGAGGAGGTAGGGAAGGAGAGCAGTTTTAGTCTGGAAGTTTTGCAAACCACCTCTGTCCCGAGAAAAGATGTTATAAAGTTTTGAACCTCGTAGACATAAGTTGTAAGTGAAAATAGTTAAGATTCGTCTTCAGTGGCAAATTTATAAATCAAAGCATATTACTGTTAAATTACTTTCATAATTGATGAGGAGGAAAAATTTCAACCTGGTATATTACTAACCCTCTGTCTTTTTTATCAGAAAATGACACCTCCTTCCTTAAATTATGGTAATATATTATAGTACGTTTTACAATTAAGGTACTGTGGTGATTTGAACAGACTCATGTGTTTGAATGCTTCGCCCATAAGAAGTGGGACTATTAGGAGGTGTAGCCTTGTTGGACGAGATATGTCATTGTGGAGGCAGGCTTTGAGGTCTCATATAAATGCTTGAGCTACGCCCAGTGTGAGACATATCCCGTCTCCTCCTTGCTGCCTTCGAATCAATATGTAGAACTCTGCTCTGTCTCTCAACCCCAAGCATGCTGTGCTTCCCAGCATGATGATAATGGACTAAACCTCTGAACATGTAAACCAGCCTCAATTAAATGTTTTCTCTTATAAGAGTTGCCTTGGTGCTCTGCTTCATCTGCTTGCCTTGTGGGACTGAGCAGCTGCTGGATCCTCAGACTTCCATTCACAGCTGCTGCCGACCATTGTTGGGACTTGACTGTTGGGAGTTGGACTACAGATTTTTTAGTGTTTGAGTTTGCTCAGTTGGACATACCCAAAGAAGGTCCCTGGACTAATGGCCACATTTAGCTGTGTGCTTATATCCAGGGCATAAGGAAGACTTCCACTGCAGCCAGTTGCACAACTCACAGAGAAAACTACACTCCCAGGTGACCTAACAAGCCCAGGATCCCAGAATCACAGGATCACAGAGACAGCTTGACTCTGAGGAGTTCTGACACAACCAGGATCACAGGAAGGACAGGCTCCAGTCAGATTTAGCAAGGGCAGGTAGCACTAGAGTTAACCAGATAGCCAGGGGCAAGCGTAAGAAAATAAACAACACAAACCAAGGTCACTTGCCATCATCAGAACCCAATTCTCCTACCATAGCAAGTCCTGGACACACAATCATACCGGAAACACAAGATTCAGATCTAAAATCACTTATCATGATGATAATACAGGACTTTAAGAAAGACATAAATAGCAC
>NW_022196904.1:188285642-188286026 GCF_008632895.1 Mastomys coucha
TCCACCTCTTACAACAAAAACAACAGGAAGTGACAATTATTTTTTCTTAATATATTAATTTGAAAATTTGTATGACCAACATATCCTAATCGATTGAAATCCAATAATATAAGGAATTGGAAATTTATTGATTGTCATCCAATGGTCTAATTTGGTAATTGGAGAAATAGGTACAATATTGTGCAATCTATATACATTTTTCAGCTTGTTTGTTTGTGACAGTGTCTGCCTCTATAAAACATAAGGGTCTTGAAATCTTGCTTCTAATAGCTCAGCCTCTCTATATGTAGTATTGTTTATTTAATGTTTTTACACCATACTATGGTTTTTCAGAACAGCTTATATATTTCAAAAGTATTTATATACTCAAAAGAAACATAGACG
>NW_022196904.1:188286447-188300399 GCF_008632895.1 Mastomys coucha
CGATTGTTGTTTTATATCAAACAACTTTTATAATACTTATTTTTATTGTTATATTTTATAAATTTTAAAGAATACTACAAAAAAGATATTATAGGTATTGAAGGGGGGGTCTATGGGAGGAGCGGTGGTACAAAAGGGGAACAAGAATGTGATTCAATTCTATTTTAATTAAAATATATTTTTAAATGTTAACAAATTCATATAAATTGAAATCATGTAACTTTTCTCATAATGCAATAAAAGTTAAAAAAAAAAAAAAAGAGTTGCCTTGGTGTAAAGAATGTCAGTTCACAGCAACGAGCCCCTAACTATGGGTTGAGCCAGGAGTAGTGGCTTACACTGGTTATCCAGGCATTTGGGAGGTGAAAGTAGGAACCACTTAGAGCTTAACCTGCAGGAGACACTTTCCCTAAATACATGCATACAGACATACATAGGTTTTCTTGTTTTGAAAAGGATGGCTGAACTTCAAACATTACTAGTAAGATATGTTATCACAAAAGGACAGGAAGACACACTGAGTCGATTATCTGTTCATATTGTTAGAAGTAACATTAGCATTATTTCTGAAATGTACTTCAGAACTTATAATGTAATAAAATGTATTAAGTATGTCTGGGAAACTAATTTTTTAATCAAAAGAGAGAAGAAATCCGGGGTAAAACCAAAGAGATGAGATGGAAATGGGGCAATCTGAAGTGGAAACTCTAAGGGTTCTTTGGAAAGTGCTGGGGCAAACACGTGAAGGAATGTTTCGTTAAAGTGGACCCAGGCGTGGAAGGCTACATGAAGGAGTGTTTCACTGAGGCAGACACAGGAGAGGGTGTTCTGCTAGAGCCCAGGCTGGGCCTGGCTGTCTCTGTTAGGTCTTGCTGATTCCTCTTTACTGTCCTACCTACTCAACTGGGCTGCTGGACTATCTGTGAGGTGTTTGCATGTGGATTGACCTGCGGTTGCCTGCTAACCTGTGAACTCAACTGGTTTTTTCCTTACAACACAGATGCGAATTGCTCCAAAGAACCTTTCTAAACAGGTCCACTCCCCCTCCCACCCCCGTATCCTTTCTTTTCCATTACCTCTGGTGGGCTACAAGGAGGTTAAAATGTTTAAGAATCATCATTAAAAATAGGTTTTGAAAAAGTTAAAGTTACAGCAAGCCTACATTTGTATTGAGAAATATCACAATGAAATTGGAGATTTACTTCTTCATGAAGAAGTCTGTGCTGCAACATTTGCCTTAGCATGGGGAAGGCCTGGAATTCAGTCCTTGGGGTGATGGGTGTCTAATGAAAAGAATCACCAACAGCCTAATGAACATCCTTACTCCTCACATCTCTATTTTCCACAAAGAACCTTGACTGAAAAGTTACAAGGTGTGTGGCTCCGAGTATGAGCAAGAAGTATGTAAAATAGCATAGGACATATTCTGTTCAGAGGTGGGCTTGGCATAATGACTTTTTCCCATATCACATTGTGTAGAAAGGGGGAAATTTTACAGGGCAGAAATGTAATAAACGTCAGTCATATGATAACGCCTGCTATTCATTATCATAAATCATGTTCATAAAATATATCAGACAATATTATACAATAAAAGTATGGTCTTCTAAACAACTCATACTCCATTCCTATCAGGAGCAGTGCATCAGACAAACTTCACGATCATGGAGTATGCTTCCAAAAGCCTGATCTGTGCTCCTGGAAGCTGCCAATCAGGAGAAACTGCCACGGCCATGGGAAGATAACTGGATTCTGGCTCAGAAGATGTATAGGAGGAGGGCAGGAATTTGAATAAATCATGGGCTTCAGTTAATAACAGTGGTTTCGAACAAGTTCATTGAAGGAGAAACTAGTTGTAACCTCATCATAAGAACTCTTTTAATTTATTCTAGTATTCTAAAAACTATTAAAAATGAAAAAGACAATGTCAGGCATGGTAGCTGAATGAAAAAGGGAAAAAGAAATTAAAAAAGGAAAGACATGACTGTTCCTAGGTACAGTGTAGTAGGTTTATTAGAGATGTGAGAGAGAGCAGAGACAGAGACATCTAGGAGAGTCCAGAGTGAACATAACCCTGAGCTGGGCCGTGTGAAGAGGCAGGGAGAGGGAGAGCCAGGAGACAGAGGGTAGACAAAAGCCTGGATAACCAACATGGCTGGATTATATAGGGACAGGCAGCTGGGGGAAGGGCAGCCCAGCCCCTGGGCTGGAGTACTTTAGGGACTGGGGGCGGGGTATGCCAGTCATACCCTGTAACAGGTAGGGACTGAGGGATGCTGGGAGAACCTATCAGCCAGGTCAAATTTGATATATTAAATAGGTACCTCACCCATTTGTCCTGGGTTTGAGACATAACAGTAGTCCATGTCTTTAACACCAGCACTCCAGGTGTTTGGTCATCTCTGAGTTCAAGGCCAGCCTGGTCAACATAGCAAGTGACAGAGGCAGGCAGATCTCTTGTGTGTTCAGGGATAGCCAGGTCAACATCCAAGTAACAGGCTAGCGAGGGATTACATGAGATGCAGTCTCAAAACAAAGGAACCCAGTCCCAAAAGTTGTCCCCTGACTTCCACATATATGTGCCACGTCACAAAATACATGAAAATGTAAAAAGAATAACGACATAAATCTGGGCGTTGCTTCTAAACATTCAAGAAGTGACTGGTGGGGGTCTGGGTCTGGTGTGCTTAGTTTCCAGAGGAGGCAGGCACAGAGGAGTACGCTGGAAAACCCAAAGTCCCTCACATAGCTAAAAGAGCAACCCCAGTAACTCTCAGCGCAGCCTTTCCTCCCGGGATCTGCCCCTGGAACTTCCAGGACACCTTTCTACAGAAAGCTAGAATGCCCTGTAGAGCATGGTGGGCCTGCACCACCACTGAACACCTGCTGGCTGTGCCGCATCCGGCGGGCGCGTGGGCGGGGCTGCGCGCACGTGGGATTAAACTGCGCAGGCGCGGGGCCGGCCGCACGCCGCGGCTTTGAGCATCCGAGGCGAGGTGAGCGGGGCCGGAGCTCCTGGACCTGGGGCTGCGGGGTATGACAAACGCCCGCATGAGGGGTCAGCTTCAGAAGCCAGTCGGGGCCAGCGCCCTTTCGGCCTTTTCTGGGTCAGACGGCCTGGGCGTCCAGGCTCTGGAGCTCGGTTTCGAGACTGCCTCGGGCGTGGGTCGTTGGGAGCCGGAAGTCCAGAGCTGGACGTTGAGGTCGGGCGTTAAGTCGGGCGTTGAGCGGGCACCGGAGCTGCACGTGGGGACAGGCTGGAAGGGCAGAGCCCCCGGGGCTGTCCCAGAGCAATGGGTGTGGGTGGATTCTGTCTGGGTTACTTACAGGGAGCTGAGCCCAGGAACTGGGGTGTGGGCAAGCAGGGGCCCTGTGCACGGTTTGGAAACAGTGCTTTTAAAGTGTCAAAGTGCGTGTGTTTTTCCACTCGAAGACTTGTGGATTCAGTGCTTTGGTTAAAGTCACAGCTGGAGTGCCAACTTGACTGGATTCTTTCCCTAAACTCTCTTGCCTCCTGTAGAATCAGTAGGGTCACCAGGTTTATAAAATGGGATGCCTTACTTTGCTGGGTCACTCTTGGCCATTGCCTTTCCTAGACCCCAGGTGTAAGTTTCTCTATTAGGCCTCTGCAGTTGAGCAGACTGAGATAGTCGAACTAGGTATCTCTAGTGGGTGCTGGGCCCGAGTCAGATATGGTGGATGGAAGGTGGCAAGTTTTCCAATTTACTAATCACTTACATTTAAAAGTAATGTACTTTAACCATGAGACGACGTCTATCTTAAACATGCAACCCCTCGTGGGGTTTACCACTGGAGGGAGGCATAAGGATGACAGATTCAAGGCCAGCAAACGAAATCTTGTAAACTTGTTCCTTATGACACAAAGAAAGGTTGGGGAGTATGTATTGTGATAGGGTGATTTTCTGTGTGCGCGTGTGTGCGCGCATGCACGGGTCCATCCATCCTTGTCCCCCAAATGAGTTGGTTTGCTGCTCCTTGCAGAGAGGAGGATGTTAGAAAGCAGCTGCCCTTTCCCTGGGTGGTTTAAATCCTGTCCCTTGTCTAATCCTCGTGGTAGTATTGAGGAGGGAGTTACTGCTTCTGCCTGCGTTTTATAGTCGTTGAATCCTAGAAAGATGAATGCGTTTTAAGGAAAATAGCATAAGTAAATGAGGTAGGTGGGGCTTGGGCCTGACTTCTGATCAGGCGTGTGGTCTGCTGAAGCATTGGCGTTTCCAGCTCTATAATGCCCTTTCCTTCTGGGTAGAATGTCTCTCCTGGAATGCACAGTCACCAGGAATGCAAGAACAAACTTGAGGGGAGGAAAGGTGCTGCACCTGATCCTTACCAGCAGGACCTCTCCCTAAGGCCTAGGCTCTGAACTCCTGGAGGTTTGAAAAGGCCAAGCAATTCATTGTTTGTAGGGATGCCTCCAGCCACATAAGAAGGCACAAAAATGGACTCTGGGGAAATAAAAAGAATAAAAAGCCGGGGTAAGGAAACTTTACTTCTCACTGCACTCAAAGCACAAGAGGAGTACACACAAAGTGAAGGCCTGCTCCCTGCCCTCCCCCCCAACCCCCACCGCCTGATCAACAGAATTAGTTCATCAAACTCACTTTTTTCTTTCGATTGTCAGTTCTATACATTTCAACACAATCCACTGTACATTGATTCTCAATTCTGTTTAAGACATTTGAGGGCCCTTCAGATCTCCTCTGTTAGCTAAACCAGCAGATAATTAATATGAATTCTGGAATTGTTACATTTTAATTCATCACCAGTGTCTTAGAAATATATTGTGTTTGGGGCTGGAGAAATAGCCCAAAGATGAAGAGCACTGTGTGGGGAGCCGCAGCTGCCACCATATATATATATAGAACACCTGGTCTCCGGCCAGAGCAGAGAGCATTGATAAACAAGCCCTTAGTTGGAAAAGCTGAGTACCTCCAGTTTGTGCTGCAAGCTGGCATGATTTCTCGTAGCCTATTATGCTTTGCCACATAGCTGATGCTGATTGGGACCAGGGAAAGTATTTAACCCACAAGGGCTGGGGGCTGGAAATAATAATTAGTAAGTATGTAGGGAATAGAAGTAAGTAGATATAGAAGTAAGATGTAAAGATAGAAGTAAGATGTAAGGATAGAAGTAAGATGTAAAGGATAGAAATAGAATAGAAGTAAGATGTAGGAATAGAAGTAAGATGTATGTAAGAATAGGAGTAAGTAAGATGTAGGGAATAGGAGTAAGTAAGAAGAAAGTAGAAAGATGTAAGAAGTAAGATGTAAGAAGTAAGATAGAAATAAGTAAGATGTAAGAAGCAAGATTACAAGGTTCATGATTAAACTGCATGGAGAAGAGCTCGTTGTTGCCTCCTTATTTCCGCTGGACGGAAAGGCGGCCGACAGCACTGCACTGGCAGCTTTTGCAGAGGACCCAGGTTCAATTCCCAGCACCCACATAGTAGCTCACACCTGTCTGTACCTCCAATTCCAGGACTTGTGACACCCTCTCACAGACATGCATGCCTGTTGAACACCAGTGTACATAAAATAAAAATAAATTATATGCTTTTTAAAATAGTGTGTCATATAGAGAGGCTATTGGTGTGGTTAGACCAGGATATACCATGATCCTTCAGAATTAATTTGTGAACTCTCCTTACTCATGTCAGGAGTCTGTAAGCTGGAAGTCAAGGTCAGCCTGATCTACAGAGTGAGTTTCAGGACAGCCTGGGCAATACAGAGAAACCCTGTCTTGAAAAAAACAAAACTCCCCAAATAAAAGTATGAGATTGTATAAGTTCAAATTTGTATTGCAGTGGGAATTTCTGAGTGCAGTGGAATGAGTCCAACCGAAGTAGTCTAACTTGGACGGACCTTCCTCTAAGCTTAAATCTGTTTGGTGCTTAAACTTTATAGTGATTAAATATTAAGGAAATTTTGCATGCTAATAAGATGGGTGTGCTTGTATAATTCATATAAGTAACTCACACCTAAATGCTTACACTCTGCCATAGACTGTTGTAACATTTTTTAAAAGGTTTATTTATTATATGTAAGTACACTGTAACTATCTTCAGACACAGAAGAAGACAGCATCAGATCTCATTACAGAGATGAGATCCACCATGTGGTTGCTGGGATTTGAACTCAGGACCTTCAGAAGAGCAGTCAGTGCTTTTAACCTCTGAGCCATCTCTCCAGCCCAACTATTGTAACTTTTATGAGTTGATTGATACTTTGACTTTATGATAGCCAAGGCTAAATGCACAGCTTTGAGTCACACACATGGCAAAAGAGTATTTAGAATCATTTCAGAAACTGTTGGAAAATCTCTAAAACTCTAGTCCAAATTTGTTTAAGATATTTTATGAAACTCAGGTTTGTAGATTAAAAAGCAATTTTCAAAATCAAATATTCTAAACAGTATAGCTCAAAGATTTACTAATTTCATATACTTACAGAAATAAAGATAGGAAAATACTAGAAATCTGTTTTAACTAAATCATTTATGTATCTGTAAAGGCAGAAAGGATTAGATGTCCTGAAAGGTAACAGCAGCCTTGGGTCTGCTGAGGCATTGTGGACAGTGTTTGCTGGCATTGCCAGGCTGAGGTGTTCACGGCAGGGACTGTCCATAGTGTACGTTTAGGGTGGAGACTACGTCATCCTAATGGTGCCGTGCAACTGGGGAGTCCAGGGGAAATACCTCTGGTCGTCTGCATGTCCAAATCTGAATTAGTGTCTTGGATGCTGTGTGTTCAGAAAACTTTGTGTTGATAGATTTTTTTCATGGACCCCAAATTCATTATGTATTGTCAGAGTTGTACTATAGTATTATCTAACTTAAAACAAGTAATAAACGTTTTAGGACACAAAAGGGGAACATTTTTTCTGCTCTTTGTTCAGATCCATCTTAAGTGACATTTAGTTTCTGGCTTCTCCTTTTGAAGGTTTTGAGGACATATGCGGTCTTAGCTGCATGTTGCATGTCACTCTGCTAAAAGGAGTAGCTGCTGATGCACTCCGGGGGCTTTGGGCAGTGAGGACACTCCTTCAGAGTGACAGGTAAACCTCAAGCTAGCAGCATCCCGACAAGTATGCCTCCCAGGCACTGCAGCCACTGTAACATGGAAGGTTTCCTGCAAGGCAAACTCATTTTCAGAGGAGCTATGTGCATAGGTCCTTGAAAGAAAAAACTTTTTCCAGCTTATGAAGCTCAGCTGAAGACCGTCAAAGCAGAATGCTTGAGCAAACAAGACAGAATAGGCATCCACTGAGAGGAGTTGACAAGGTGGTCTGGATGGTCAGGCAGGAGCGCGGCCAGGGCCTCTAGGCGAGTGGTGGTTTAGTTCTGCTGGTAGAAGAATTGCCATGGTGTAAGGTTGAATGCAGAATGACATTCTGATGTAAGCAATAGAGTATATCTTACTCTACCAGGAAGAGGCGGGCTTTACATAGGAAAGAGTGTTTTCAGTTGTGAGAGATCTTTTCTGTTCCTGGTACTTCAAGAACTTCTCGTGTTCTTGAGTTGGTGTGAATGAATCTATAAAGAAATATTTGTGTATTGTAGGCCAGATTTTGATAGCAAGGTTAAGTCTGCTTGGAATTATTGATAGGAATGATCAGATGCGTAATGTTTGAACAAAGTCGCCTGTACTTATGGTTCGTCTGCTTTCACAATTCAATTCACCTCTTCAATATATTTCTTTTCTCAGACATCAGTGAATGTTAAATTACACCTAATATGATGCCACGAAATAATTTGGAAGCCTCTACTTGTAAAATGGCAGAGCCATTTAATTTTGAGAAAAAGGAAAACAAGCTTCCAGCCGACGATTCTCTGAGAAGTCCCGGAGTTCAGCATAACCATCCCAATTTCAGACTGAAAAGCCCAGAGAACGGAAATAAAAAGAACAATTTTTTGCTTTGTGAACAAAACAAACAGTATTTAGCTAGTCAGGAAGACAATTCGGTGGTCTCTTCAAACCCTGCTGTTGTCAATGGAGAAGTAGGTGGGTCCAAAGGAGACAGGAAGACTGTACCAACAGGTGAGTGGAAACCACGCTCCTCCTACTTGATTCTGGCTTGTGATTAACGCAATGTGATTAACACAATGCAGTGGGATAGCAGGATAGCCAAATGACTGTACAAGAGTTCTCCCACCCAGTTATTATTTAGACAGGAAACAAAGTAATGGTCTTGGCTTCATTAATCACAGAAAGATTGCACGGGGAACCACAGATGAACCTCCTCAGGGATATAGGAAGGATGGTGCGTGGTGGTTTAATGGCATTTCTGAAGTTGACTTAAGATTACCTTGCACATAGCAGCTCACAGACACATAGTTAGATGTGAATAACTTCATGTGATTTGCTTTTAAAGAATTTGGGGTTTTGTTTTTTTCATGATTCTTACATCTTACTCTTTAAGGAGAGGATGGCCTGGGGACTCCCTTCTGGATGTATGAGATGTGGTACTTTAACGCTGTGTTAACGCAGTCCTCAACGTGATCCCTGGCCCTAGGAGGCTCTGAAGAGTCAGAACTTAAGGATCTGTGAGCTGCACTCACCTCACAGCCTCTGCTAGTGTTTGTTGGATTTCCCATTGTATAAACTAATCAAACCCAGATATGCCAGTTTTGTTAAAAAAAAAAACAAAAACAAAAAAAAAACAAAAAACTTTAATGGAACAGTAAAAATGACCTGGTTAAGTCTTAATGCTTGTGAAGAAGCAGCTTTTTGTAATTTTTGCAAGGAAGAAAGGATTACTCCCAATTTCACTTGAAGTGTTAGAAGCATAGGGTTGCAACCTAAGCAGGCTGCCCAGCCTCCTCAGACTTAGCTGTTTGCCCAGCGCTTTCTCACAGCTCAGCAGAGGGAGTTTGTCACTGCACGGGCAACAGGAGATACTCATCTAAAAGAATGTTTACATAAATTAGAATCCGACGAACACGAACACGGCCTGCCACTGCAAGTGTGAGCGCTTCCCGTGTGGTGCACTGACACAGTGACCTGCTAGTCTCCAGCTGGACAGCAGGCCACTCAAGTGTGAACCCGAAACTGTGGTTCTAATGGAGCTGTGGACGTTATTGTTGTGGTCTGGGGCTCTACACTGTATTAGCAGTAACACTTTTTTAAAATATATACATTTTATTGAAAATAAATTATTTTCATCTAATATATTCTGAACATAGGTTTCCCCTCTCCAGCTCCTTCCAGATCCTCCCCACCTCTTCACTCACCCAAACTTACATCCTCTCTTTCTCTTATCCCTTCAGAAATCAGGCAAACAACCCAGACTTTAAAAAAAGAAACAGCACAAAAAAAATCAGAAAACTCAAAACACAAAACCAAAAACTATAATATAAAGCAAAAGATAGTAAGACCAAAAGAACAAAGTAAAACAAAAAAACCAAAGCCACACTGCAGAATTTGCTTTGTGTTGGCATGGAGTCCCTGGCGTGGGACTGCTCTCTCATGCCAGCCCGACTCCACTGGAGAAAACTAATTTTTCCTTTGTAAGTAAGTGTTAGTTGTAGAGATAGAGATAGGGATAGAAGACCATGTTCACTTCCCCATCTGTGCTGGGACCATGTCTGGCTTGGACTTTGGCAGGCCCTGTGCCTGCTGCCACAGTGTCTGAGTGCATGTCTGTCAGTCCTGCTGGGTCGGACTCTGCTTCCTCCTGCTTTCCATAGATTCTGGCTCTTAGAGTCTTTTCACTTCCTCCTTACAGCTGTCTGAGCCCTGAGAGGAGGCGTTTGATGGAGGCATCTCATTTAGGACCAAATGTTTCAAAGTCTCTCACTCTTGCAGGTTGTCCATTTGTGACTCTTATTAGTTCCCACCTCCTCCAGGAGGCTTCTCTGATGGTGGCTGATGAAGTATTGGTCTGTGAGCATAGCAGAATGTCACTAAGAGTCATTTTTTTGCTCTGCTCGTTTAGCAGAACAATAGTATTGATTTTCCTCAGAGTCCAAGGCCTTTCTACCTCCTTGGCCACCTAAGCATTGTCAAGCATGGGTTCTAGCTCATGGAGTAGGCCTTGATCCACTCCAAGAGCTGGTTGGCTATTCCCATAATACATCTGTGCTGCTTGCATCAGTGCGTCTTGTCAGCAGGTCAGCTGGGTCGTTGGCTCCCTTTCCTCTCTGGTAATGTGCAGAGTGTCGTCTAGTACCAGGAATCGTAGTCAGTAGGGACAAATGCTATAGTGTGGCACCACCTCAATAATATATACGTGTCATCTTAAGCCATGGGGCTTTACCCTCGACTTGTGGAAATTAACCAGTAGCCTTAGCAGTACCCCGAGATGTTGGCGGTTCCCATGGGGTCTCTCTCACCTATGACTCAACTAGATGTATCCTGTTTCTCCAATTGGATGTTTCACTTGGGGGCGAGCATTGGGGTATTGCCTCCCCTGTTATTTTTGGTGACTCCATTTAGATTCCTTTCGCTATATGTATATATTTTAAGAAGCCCTTTCAGTAACGGGTTTCCATGTAACCCCTCATATGGCCCTGAATGTTAGCTGTCCCTCTTCCTCCCCCATCCTCCCCTCCCTCCCCCTTCCTGTTTAACTCTTCTATGTTTTAGCATTGACTCTTACTGTGCTGCTTAGTCTGTGAACACCCTCTGATGCTCCTTTTCCTGTCTGTGAGGCTGAGTCTCTTAAGAGACTTTAAAGTCGCCTCATGGGTGACGAGTGGAGAGGAGCATACAGGAATCCAATTAACTTGTTAGGCCATTCATTGAAAAACTTCAAAATAGAGTTCAAAAGAAATGAACTTGCCTTCTTTCTGACTGGAGAAAAGTTTAAAGTAAAACTTTTAGTTCAAGCAACGATATGCACACCTCTGATCCCAGCCAACCCTCCCGTTCACCCAGAAGGAGCATGCACTTGCTCTACAGTGCAGCCGGGAGAAGGGAGGTGGTGGGTAGCACTCTGTTTGGGAGTCACTGAGTTATGCTATTTTGCATTATCAGAAGTGAAAAGCATAGTTGGCATTTAATAGGAATTTTGTTTTCTCTCTCCCAGGAAACCCAGTGTCACCATTAAGTCTTGGAAACAATTCACTACCTAATCCAGTAAAAACCGTAAGTTTCCTTTCTGCATTCTTACACTTTCTATGCTACCAAAGAGGCATTTTTTTTTTTTTTATGGTCAGTCAAGGTCAAGTTTGTGATTTCTCTAACCTAGAACTTTTCTTAGGAAAATGTCCTTTTTTTTTTTTTTAACTGTATATCCCCATTCAAGTAGATGTCAAGTTTAGAGTATGGCCTGTGCACCCTTTGTCCAGCATCCTCCAGGATCATGACCAGCACTACAGAGAACATTACCACCATCACATTGCCCCCCAGATCCCTTTCTGTGACCATGTAGACCAGGCTGGCCTTGAAATCAGAGTTTTGCTTGCCTCCACCCCCTGAGCCCTGGGATTAAAGGCATGCACCACTGCCAGCTGGCTTCATTTAGGTTTTTTGTTTTTAAAGTTATAGATTTAATTTTATATGTGTATGGTTTTCCGTGCATTCATGTCTGTGTGAGGTGTCAGATCACCTAGGGCTTGAGTTACGGTTGTGAGCTGCCATGTGGAATTAAGCCTAGGTCCTCTGGAAAAGCAGTCAGTGCTCTTAGCCACTGAATCATCTCTTCAGCCCTCATTCAGGTTTTAACTGTTAAGTTTTCAAAGTTTTTTATGCTTCAGAATCCAAGTCCTGTGTTTTGTTTGTTTGTTTGTTGAAGCATGGTCTCCTGGCCTTGCTCCAGCCTGCACCTCACCTCTTCTCTGAATGAGGCTGTGTCAGAACAGAAGGCTTCATTTAGGAGCTGGCTGGCTGGCCAGTCTTCACATGCACATTGGACTTGGGAATTAAGATTGCAAACGCTTTGCTACTCTAGATCACTCAGACATGTTCTTTTTGAGAAAATTTTCAGAGTTTTAAAATTTTGATCCATTTGAGTTTATTTTGGTTGAAAGAGCTTGAGTTGAGGTCTCTCGGTCTTGTGCTGTGTGTCAGCTGTTTAGTCAGGTGTTGTGCTGTGTGTCAGTTGTTGTGCTGTGTGTCACGTGTTGTACTGTGTGTGTCAGGTGTTGTGCTGTGTGTCAGGTGTTGTGCTGTGTGTCTTGTGGTGTGTGTCAGGTGTCGTGCTGTATGTATCAGGTGTCCTGCTGTGTGTGTCAGGTGTCGTGCTGTCTGTCAGGTGTGCTGTGTGTCTTGTGTCGTGCTGTGTATCAGGTGTCATCGTGCTGTATGTCAGGTGTCATCGTGCTGTGTGTCAGGTGTCATCGTGCTGTGTGTCAGGTGTCAAGCTGTGTCTGTCAGGTGTCGTGCTGTGTGTCAGGTGTCGTGCTGTGTGTGTCAGGTGTGCTGTGTGTCAGATGTTGTGCTGTGTATCAGGTGTTGTGCTGTGTGTCAGGTGTCCTGCTGTGTGTCTGTCAGGTATCGTGCTGTGTGTCCATCAGGTGTCCTGCTGTCCTGGCTGCTGTTTGTGGGAAGGTTAGCTTGTCTAGGTTGTCAGGGAATCAGTCAAATCAGTTGAGGATACATAAAAAGTTGTAGCTGCCACAGATCTGTTCTGTTCTTCATGGTCTGTCCTTCACCAGCTCCGTAGTCACAATCAGTGCCAGATAGCCCTGAAATTCATTGGTTCCTTCATCCACAATGCCACATAAGTCCTGAAATTTCAATAGTCCATTCAACTTTATTTTGATTTTCAAGATTATTTATTCTAGCTGTTGTAGTTTGTTTGTCTTAAGATAGACTGATTAGAATAATCATGTCTGGGTCTACAGGGAACCATTGCTCTGATTTCGGCATGGGTTGCATTAACTCTGCACCTGAGGGAGAGTTAGGCCCCTCTTCTGTCTAGAGTCTTCTCACCACAGGCCATGTCTCCATGGTGTCTGATCGCCTTCACTGTGCAGTTTTCAGCTTCTGTGTTAAGTCACTTGTTAGATTTATGCTTAGGAGTTGTTTTTTGAGTGAGTCCTTACATTTGAGTATCCTTGAATTCATTGCTAAGAAGTAGAAGTGACAGAGATTTCTAAACCTAGCTTGCACCCTGTGCCTCTGTCGAAGTCATGTATTTTAGGAATCAAACGCATTTACTATACTGATTCTTACAGTGACAGATATTGTAGTCTGTTTCGTGGGTTTATTTAATATGTTAATTAGCTAAGCGGCCTTACATCTCTGAAGTAAACACCATGTGTCATGGAATAAGTGTTCTCTTCTGTTTCCTCAAAAGGAGACTCCATTATTGTTATTGTTGAAACATTTGGTAGAATTCTCTGGTGAAAGTGTCCTCGCCTTTGACATTTCCCTTGGGGAGCTGTTAAACTGATTTCTTTATAAATTTTAAGAGGTAGTGTGTGTTGCTTATGTAGTCAGTTTTTATGTGTGCAAACTTGAGTCTGTTCTTGATTGGCTATGTGAAGTTTGTAGGGCATGTAGTCCAGCTGTACTCCATTTTGTATATTCACTTGGATACAGTAAGATGAGAGAGAAGTCATTGATGTGGGGCTCTTGTCTTCTGTGCTCATGGGCTGCTCTCAGTTTTTCTCTCACTAGAACTTTAGACAACACCCAGAGGAAGCTCCACTCCCAGGCACTCTGATAATCTCAGGATCAGAGGTGAGGAGGACCAAACATCTGTCCCAACACTGGGAGTAACTGGGAACAATGGGAGCAGGCACATAGGAACTTCGCTAGCAGAGTGGTTTGGGTTCCTTCCAGTCTCTCTGGGCTAGTGTCCTGAGCAGACCTTGAGCCCAGGCTCCACAGCCAATCCCACAACACCCAAGCTGCTGTACTCCCAGGTGCTCTAACAAGCCCAGGGTCACAGGATCTCAGAATCACAGGATCACAGAGGCAGTCTGACTCTGAGGAGTTCTGATACAACCAGGATCACAAGAAGGACTGACTCCAGTCAGATTTAGCAAGG
>NW_022196904.1:188301473-188308955 GCF_008632895.1 Mastomys coucha
GAGCAAAACTACACCCTAGAAGAAGCAAGAAAGGAATCTTTCAACAAATCCACACAAATCTAATTCCATATCTTACAACAAACACAACAGGAAGAGACAATTACCTTTTCTTAATATCTTAATATGAAAATTAATATTACCAATATATCCTAATCGATTGAAATCCAAAAATATGAGGAATTAGAAATTTGTTAATTGTCATCCAATGGTCTCTCTAATTTGGTAATTGGAGGAATAGGTCCAATATTGTGTAATCTATATATTTGGAGGGATAGGTCCAATATTGTACAATCTATATATACTTTCAGCTTGTTTGTGACAGTGTCTTGCTGTGTACAACATAAAGGTCTTGAAATCTTGCTTCTCCTATCTCAGCCTCTCTATTAGTAGTATTGTTTATTTCATGTCTTTACACTATACTATGTTTTTCAGGACAGCTTATATATTTCAAAAGTATTTATATACTCAAAAGAAACATAGACGATTAACTAGGGAGGTGGCTTGTAAGAGAACAACAAAGAGTGAGACTGAATGCTTTGCTTGAGTGTGTAACTCTTGTATTAAGTTTGAAGAAGAGGACTTTACAAGTTACTCTTTCTCTGAGATGAATGCTTTTCCAAATTATCACAGCTAATGAACCAAATTCTTACCCTTACCTAATGTCTGTGCCACCCTCCAAGCAGAACCATTGTTCATTGAAACAGTTGGTGAATGACTTTATGGATAGACCATCTTAACACCTACACCATTTCTTAACTGAATGTAACCTGTTCTCTGTGGGCTGAGAATGAAGTCACTCACTGAAGTCAAATAGCTTTGACCATAGCAGGAAGTCTGTATCCAAAAATGTAGCCTACAATTCATTTCTTGATGCAACAGAACTATCAATCCTCAGCTTAGCTACGATGGAGGTAAAATCTTTGGGTGATGTGAGGGTCATTGAAGTACAGCCTTATTACAATGAAATCCAATGTCTAAAAATTGTTCTTATTTTCAGCTTGTACCACAGTAAGAGCCAAGATTTTAAACTCTACTAAATACAAAACAAACAAAAAGACTTTATATATTTATGTTCATTTAAGAAAATACTAGTAGTGATATATTATTTTGAAGTATACAGTTAATATGTTTGGAGTTATTTAAAATTTATATTGAGAAAAATGTATTTTCACTATTGCTGTAGACAAGCATGTACATAAGACTGTTAAATTGATTGTTTTATATCAAACAACTTTTATAATACTCATTTTGTTATAATGTTTTATAAATTTTAAAGAATATGACAAAAAAGATATTCTAAGTATTGAAGGGGGGTTTCTCGGAGTAGTGGAGGTACAAAAGGGAAACAAGAATGTGATTTAATTCTATTTACTTAAAATATGTTCTTAAATGTTAACAAATTCAGATAAATTGGAATCATGCAATAAAAGTTTTAAAAAAAAACTTTAAGTGTCCCATAAGCTCTGATAATATATAGGGTTTTTGTTCATTCTTGTTCAGTATGCCTTAACTCACCCTCTGAGACACACATGTTATTTAGAAGAGTGTTTCTGCGTTTCTAAGTGTTCGGAATGATGAACTTACTGCCTTCTGAGTGTGTGTGAACTCAGTTTCAGCTCTCCTTTCTAAGCTCCCGGTTCCTATGGGTGCTAAGCACAGAGGACACATGCCTCTGAGCTGTGCCCAGCCCTCAACTCCTTCCAGTTGTGGTTTGATTCACAGCTCAGCTCACAGGCTGCGGGTCCAGGTTCTGTGAGCTCTTGAGCAGAGTGCGTGCTCCTCCTTTGTTGGTCCAATGGCTGTTGTGCGTCTGCTGAGCCTGTGCTCACACGATGCTGCTGAGTTCTCCGTCCAGTCACACCAGTGTTGAGAGAAGGTGATTCTCCATCTCTGCTCACTGATTGCCTTTCTCTTCTTCACGCTGTGGACCTCTGCTGTTGACTGCAAACACGCCTGTGGCCGTGAGGTCTGCTTGGTAGACTGACTGCTCACATAATGTCCTCTGTGGAGATTAGCCTTCCTCTGTAGCCTTTTATTCAATAGTAAGATTCTGGCCCCTGGTCTCTGTTAGATAACAGTTATCTAACATTCTATTTTTCCACTGCTTGAATTTCTCATACAAGCTATATCTCAGTGACATCTCCTTAACCTATTTAACTGTATTGAAAGCTTATCTCTGCCATCTACGCTCCCCCCTCCTATTCTTGTGAGTTAATTGAACACTCTGTAACTTAAGTTTGATTGGTACATATCTCTGAATAGCTTTCCCAGTGATTACTGTACATTTTATGTTTTATACATATATAAGTATATATGTATATATATTATGTTTTATACACACACACATATATATGCACACATGTGTATACACAGACACACACATACACACAACTTGGGAGAGTCATCATTTTACCAGCTTGAGTATAGTTGGTGCTTGCTCTGCTTCCTTTCAGAGTTGGCCTTAAACTTGTTTTGTGTGCTACATTTAGGGTTTCAACGCTAAGAGATGAGTGAGGAAAGTCTTAGCAGTGAGGCAGCCCCACGTGCAGTGTTGGAAGAGATCTTCTAATATTGCTGTTCTTTGTTTCATAGAAACCCAGCAATAATGTGACTCCTGAAAAACCAAAAAAGTCTCACAAGTTGTTTGAGAATGCCTTGTCGGTAAATAATCCAGCACTCTTCAACTCTTTAGGACCACCCCTTCGGTCAACAACCTGCCACCGCTGTGGCCTCTTTGGTAAGCAGGTTTGCTTTTGACGTCCACAGAGTGCTCTTTCTGTACATCTGAGGAGAACTGTACTATGGTGAGCATGAACTGTGCAATGTTTTATGAACCTATGAATGGCTGAGGTGATGTCGTGTGCTCATTAACATCCCCATGGCCGCTGCTGCTCTTCACAGCCTCCTGTTACACCTGCTCTCTCACTTACTACATTTGTGGTTTTAAACAAAGACGACATGTCCTGAAATGCACAGACACACATCTTACCATGACAGAGAATGTTTGTCACCTCAGAAGCTGCTTTCACATCCCTCCCTAGCATTCTACCCCTAAGGCAGCCATGTCACCAGTGGAATTACAAAGCCATAGGCCTGCTCATTTGTATTTTACTTCATTAGGATTGGTTTCAGACTAATCTGTCAGTGATGTACCAGTTGTTTGTGTTTGTTGAGAAATAGTTAGTAGCCATTATATAATTGTATCATAGTATTTCACAATTTATTTTCAAAAATGTACATTCTATATGTACACCTTTGCCATATAGAATGTGGTGTTTTGGCAGTTTGTCTGTCCCTGGTAAGAGATGTTGTGCTCATGTCTAGCTTTTGGTTCTGGCAGTCAGAGCTCCCAGCACCTTTGCCCAGGCTGTGTACAGTGCCTGAGCCAAAGGTCTTGGGACCTCTCAGTCCTTTAGAAGAGCAGTCAGTGCTCATAACTACTAAGGTATCTCCAGCCCTGCTCTGTAGCTGGACTTTGCTATTTTGTGAGTTCTTTCTTCTTTCTTCCACCCTTCTCCACTCTTTTCCACTCTTTCAACCTAGCACTAGATAGAAGAGAAGAAAGGATACAGGAGAAGGGGGACAGCATTATGATTAGACTATGTCCTGCAGATTAGGGGTGAGTTCCTTGGAGCAAGTTTGATCTTCACTGTCAGGATATTTAATTCCTTTTTCTTCTTTGTTCTTTGCATATGACTACTTTGCAAACCACAACCAACATCAAACAACCAACAACTCCCCCAACCAACCAATAACCCACCCACTTCTCAGGGGCCCTAGCACATATATAACCTTCTAAAAAGTCCCCAGAATTAAAACATCACATAATTGCAGAAACTATCTGCAGCTGGCAAAATCACACCACTGCTAAAGCATGCGGAAAATCCTAGTCAGCTGCTGCAGACAGTCTGAAGCACCCATACCCCACACCTAGGGGTAAAATCAGCTGCTGCAGACAATCTGAAGCACCCATACCCCACACCTAGGGGTAAAATCAGCTGCTGCAGACAATCTGAAGCGCCCATACCCCACACCTAGGGGTAAAATCAGCTGCTGCAGACAGTCTGAAGCACCCATAGCCCACACCTGGGAGTAAAATGAAAAGAGGTCATTATTTCTATGTCTTTGATTATTACTGCGCCCTTCTGCAATGCCTTAGACTGAGACGAGCTGTGCTCTACAGGGTCATTGAGGTGCTCCCAGTGCAAGCAGACGTACTACTGCTCCACAGCGTGCCAGAGGAGAGACTGGTCTTCCCACAGCACCGTCTGTAGGCCTGTACAGCAAAGGTTAGCTCGAGTGATTTCATTCTTTGGGGACAGTGAGCATGGGTAGTTCTGATAAGTGAGGATTTAATTAACTAAGCAGGCCTGAGTTATGTACATGGCATTGCAACCCCTGCCAGGCCTTCTTGCAAGTGTGAAGCATTGGCTAGTGCATAGTAAGATTTAGGACCACAAGTAATTTTTTAATTTTAGATTTATTTTGTGTGTATGTCTGAGCACCATGTGTGTATCTGGTACCTATGAGAAGTGGTGAGCCTCCATGTGGGTGCTGGGAATCGAACCCTAGTCCTTTGCAAGGACAACAAATGCTCTTAACCATTGAGGCAGCTTTTTATCCCCTCAAGGCTATTTTTAATGACTGGCATTTTATAGTGCACTACTTGTTACCCTGTATGCAGTCCTGGATGTTAATGATGTGGTCCACGTAGTGCCTCAGGAAGTGTAGCTCTGAAGTAAACATGTTGTAATATGATGGCATTTTCTAGTTTATACACAGTTGTCTATGGGATGTAAGGATTGTACTTTACGACAAGGATCCTTGCCGGGAGCCTGGAATGGCCTTGAAGTGGGACACAGCGTCGGATATGGCTTTAAAGACTGATGGTCTCTGGCCTTCTAGCTCTCTAACTATACTGAATGTGCTGATAACTTCCAAAAGATTCTAAAAACTTTCTTGCTTATTCTATGGTTAAAAAAATGCTGGCTTCTTTTCTCTTTAACTCTGTGTTTTATTAAATATTGTAACTCTGTGCTTCATTTTACTCTATGTTTAAATAAGCGCTGGGGAAAGTTAACTCCTTACTGTCTTGTGCTAAAACTTAACTCTTTCTCACTGTTCTGTGCTTCATTAAGTGCTGTCTGAGTCAGGGCTTCTATTCCTGCACAAACATCAGGACCAAGAAGCAAGTTGGGGAGGAAAGGGTTTATTCAGGTTACACTTCCACATTGCTGTTTATCACCAGAGGAAGTCAGGACTGGAACTCAAGCAGGTGAGGAAGCAGGAGCTGATGCAGAGGCCATGGAGGGATGTTCCTTACTGGATTGCTTCCCCTGGCTTGCTCAGCCTGCTCTCTTATAGAACCCAGGACTTCCAGCCCAGGGATAGCACCACCCACAAGGGGCAATTGAGAAAATGCCCCACAGCTGGATCTCATGGAGGCACTTCCCCAGCTGAAACTCCCTTCTCTGTGCTAACTCCAGCCTGTGTCACGTTGACACACAAAACCAGCCAGCACAAGTGCTAAAAACTTGACTCTTTACTAACTCATGCTGTAAAAAGTGCTCATATCTAGTGATTAATACATACTGTTTAACAGCAGGGAACTAAGTAAAAGGCTTATTGCTGGTACTCCTTTCTTTGGTGAATCAGCTAGAAGCTTCTCTGCCAAGCTGGGTTCGTAACTTTTTGTGAACCAGAGAGGAATGCAAGGAAAAGAATTAAGAAGCTTTATACAGGCAAATGTGTGCGCACACACATGCACTTTCAAACATTCATGCTCTGGCCAGGCCTGACTGTCACAGTCAACTCTACAAGAATTCATGCATGCTTACATACAAACACAAATAGCTACACACAAACATATAGACAAACAAACATACACATTTGGATGGATGGATGGAAGGATGGATGAGGCAACAAGCCAGACCATTCAACCAACAACTTTATCTCTTTTCTCTGGTCTTTTATCCTTCTTAGACAAAAAGTTCTTTAGAAAATTACCTCAGAATAAATGTTACACAAAATGGGATTTGCGGAAGGATATGGATGTCAAGTTCAAAGCAGTGTTTCATGCTGTATACTCATTATAAGCAGCAGTTTTCACATGGCCTTGCCTTGTCATAGTGCACACCTGTAGCTTTATCCTTCGACCTGAATGTTTTTCCTTGAACACAAAATTGTCCCAAGTCTATTTTTCTTTTTAGTCTGATTATGAAACCTCATTGTATTTCTTATTATGCAGCCTTTATTTACTATTCTGAGGAGTTGGCACATTCTATTCTTGATTCTAACTTTATTACATCTTTCTGGCAACTAAGGCCATGCCTAAAAACTTTCTTCTTAAAATTATGTGAATCAAATCAGGATTTCTATAGAATCATTATCTATTTGTCTATGTAGTATCACTACAAGATAGTACATCTTCATAGGTCTGCAGAGATCTGCTCAAAAGGGTGGCTCAATACCCAGTGATTGTTATATATTTGATAAAACAGGGAAAGCATATTAATAGCAGCAATCTTTCCTCAGATTTAATCTTCTTGGCCTTGCCTAGAGAAGCAGATGCACTGTAGATTCTAGTCCATGGGGGAACCATCTCAGGAAGATCACCTGCTAGTTTTTGCTTCTAGATGGCTCTGGCAGATCCTGAGGTGTGGGCTAATCTAGGCCTGCGTGTTGGGGCTTTTGAGGACACACACGGCATACTCCCACAGAGGAGCCTCTCATGGCAAGTCAGGGCTACTGTTCTCCACAAGTTTTTTCCCTTCTAAATTTTGTTGATTGAGAATTTAAAGAAACTGAGATTTGTGACCCCCCCTTAAGTTTCTTTGTACTGTGAGTATTGTAATCCCTTGTTTTATTGCAGTTTGCACAAGCTTGAAGATAATAAATCACCATTTGAAACAAAGATCATTGAAGTGAAGAATGAGGTAGGATACTTTTTGGCATTAAAGTACATTTTAAATGTTCTTTATAAAGATATTTTGAACTAATGCATGTGCCAGTTTTATAAACTAACCCTAACCCCTTTAGCTCCATAATGGTGGGATGGGTGGTAGAGTGCAATGCACCTGCTCAGGTTGGGTGGCATAGTGCACCTGCTCAGAGTGGGTGGCATAGTGCACCTGCTCAGGGTGGGTGGCAGAGTGCACCTGCTCAGGGTGGGTGGCATAGTGCACCTGCTCAGGGTGGGTGGCAGAGTGCACCTGCTCAGGCTTTGGGGACTTATTTCCAACCTTTCCCCAAACACAGCTGTCCTTGAGCCAGCTGTGTTTTTGTATGAAGTGATGTGGACTACTACAGAGCCCTTGTTTTGTAGCCCCACTAGCAGAGGCTCTCCATCCGTGGTCTCCATCCTAGGCCTGTCTCTCTCAGGCATTGCTTTTTCTTAGCTCTCCTCCATCTAGGTAGTTACTATCTAGGCCAAAGCATTCATAATACCACTGTGTCCAACTGCCATACACAGAGAATTCTCTT
>NW_022196904.1:188308965-188323715 GCF_008632895.1 Mastomys coucha
TTAGTGGCTGATAGTACCTTCTACTGAAAAAAAATCTCTCTACAATATCTATTCTTACAAAACACTAACAGGTAGACATTTAAACTTTTAAATGTTGCCAGGAGTGGCTCATACCTGCACACCCAGCATGTGAGAGGCTGAGGCAGGCAAGCTTTGAGTTCTAGACTAGCTAAGGCTACATAGTTTCAGGCCAGGCTGCATTGCAGAGTGAGAGAACATCTCAAAAAAACAAAACAAAAGTTCTTGAAAGTTGAATGGATTCATCTGTGTAACTCCCTCAAGGTCATCTTCTTGCCACCCACTTCCTGTTTGGACCCCGTGCTGTGTCCCCTGCCTGCAGAAAGTGGCTCTCAGGAGTGTTAGAGCCTCCCAGCTCCTGTGGTTTGTGACTCGTGTAAGAGTGAGACTTTGTGACCATCATGCCAGTGGGAGCCAGGCTGTGTCAAAGCTGTGTGTGTGTGCTTGTTCCAAGCAGGTTGATTGTCCCCCGGGAGTTACTAAAGAAATGACAGTTGGTGCTGAGAGAGTAATGTTCTCTGATTTGAGAAGTCTCCAACTCAAGAAATCCATGGAAATAAAGGTACTGGATTTGCTTTGCTTGGAGAGAGGTCTAAAGAACTGCTGAGTTTTATTCTTTGTGCGTTGTACTTGCATTGAGTTTACAGTGTAACTAAGCATGGACGAGACCTGATTAAATCAACAAAGACTATGAAAACCATGTACTGCTTTTTTCTATCTTAGGTATAAAATTTAAGAAACTTATGCTCTTTCTTTCTTTCTTTCTTTCTTTCTTTCTTTCTTCCTTCCTTCCTTTCTTTTTTTTCCTTTTTTGTCTTTGAAAGGGTACAGTTACTGAATTCAAGCACCCGAGTAACTTTTATGTCCAGTTATATTCTTCGGAGGTTCTAGAGTACATGAACCAGCTCTCTGTAAGCTTGAAAGAGACATATGCAAACGTGGCACCTGAAGATGGTTATCTTCCTGTTAAGGGGGAAGTTTGTGTTGCCAAATACACAGTTGATCAGGTAACCATTCACTGACGAATTGTTTAATAGAATGCGCCAACTTACCTCTCTGGGGCCAGCTCATGATGATGGAGCTATTAAAGCTGCGTCGGCTGTCTTGGGGTAAGCTCAGGTCACCTAGGCATGGCCCATCAGGCTCTGCTGCCTCAGTCCTGAGTGGCTGTGTGAACACTGCTTGCTAGCCTTCAGAGTGGCACTTGTGTGTATACCTGAAGCAGTGTATGATGGTCACCTGGGCTAGAGTAACTTCAGAGTGCTAGTACATCTGAAAATGTCCTAATTGGACCATTTCAGGGTTTCAGGGATTTCTCATCAATGAGAAATGGTGGTGAGTTTGGGGGTGCTTCTGGAGGAAAGAGGAACCTTTGTTTGCTAGGGTTGTGAAGTTGTGTGTAAAGCGGAGTGCTGCACATTTCCTTTGCAGACCTGGAACAGAGCTCTGATACAAGGTGTTGATGTGCTGCAGAAGAAGGCATGCGTCTTGTACATTGACTATGGAAATGAAGAGATCATTCCAATAGACAGAATTCACCAGCTAAGCAGAGGCATTGATTTGTTCCCTCCTTCCGTGAGTCCCTTCCTTGTGAACTCCTGTCGGTGTCCTGCTGCTGCCTCTTCTGTTGGTCTCTAGTTAGGTAGCATGCCTGGGAGTAAGTAGCTTTTTCAGGCACATCTTCATTCTGTATTTATAGAATATTGGAAAGAAGCCAGAATTGATGTAAAGGTAAAATTTATATCTAGTATCTACTTCTGAAGCTCTAGTTACCAACAGTTAGCATGGCTGCAGCAGAAGCATCGAAGGCAAATGTGATCACACTAGCTTAATCCTCATGGCTTTTGATGATTGTTTGCATCATGAAATACATTCTTTTAAGCACTCTCTTTAAATAATTAAAATTTCACTTTTTCATTCTTGTAAGTAAGTTGTACACAATCTTTCAGGCCATCAAGTGCTGTGTGTCAGGTGTCATCCCCACCACGGGCGAGTGGGGTGAAGACTGTGTCGCAGCCGTCAAGGCCCTGCTGTTGGAGCAGTTCTGCTCAATCAAGGTCATGGACATCTTAGAGGAGGAGTTGCTCACCTGTGCCGTCAGCATTGTGCTACAGAGTTCAGGTAAGATGTGAGTCGTCTTTTTCACATTTCTTAGTTCGGTTTAGCAGGCCAGATGCGGGCCAATAAGAGGCCACTATGTTATTATCCGTTTACTGTTCCCGTAATGGCTGCTGTGAGTTCTGCAGCTTTATGAGAGAGAACTAAGGAGTATCTCTGATTTGTTGACCCCATGCATTTCCTGCAGCAGTCCTCACAGATGTGCATAGCATTAGTGTTCAGCTGAGGAGCAGATGAAGTCGGGGATCCTGTCCTTCCTTGGTTTAGTATCTGTTGGAAAAGTGACCCCTCATACTGAATTACTCACGGCCTCAGTTTCCAAGGCACTATGCCTTTTTTTCTCATAGAAGAGTCACTCTCATTGGTGACTTGGTAGAACAGGAGCTTGTATGTTGAAATTTAGTATGAAGTCTATTTTATTTCTTTGGCATATATATTTCATGTTGCGGTTTCAGCTTTGGAATGTGAGTTTGTGTCAGCGATGGCTGCTCGGTTTTAAGCATGTAATCCTGTGCCTTTAATGGGTTTCTTGGGATAAACTGGTTAATTTAAATGTGCTTTGGAAATAACTGACTTTGGAGTTTTGAAGATGAATCTTTTAGCGAACATTTTGGTCAAGTGACTGGGAATTTTGTTTAAATTTTAAAAGCTATGCTTTTCTGGGTGTTATTTTGCCCGTAATAACTGACCTGCTGAAACAAAGCCTGTGCAAGGAGTTACAGTGTCTGAGACACATGGTTGGCTTGTTTCTTACTTTCTCTTTGCCTGTGGTGCTTTATGTAGTGTCTCAATGGAAATATATGTTCTGAATCCCCTTTTAGGAAAACATCTGGACCATGTGCTTGTGGAAATGGGATATGGTATGAAAACAGATGAGCAGAACTCCAAGAAGCAAAGTATGGACCAAAGTGAGTATACAGGCCCATTTTGAGCAGGGGCTCCAGTCACACAGCAGATTGGTGGTAGCATTGTCAGGACCACTGCATAAGAAATGGGTAGTGTTCATTTAGAACACATTTTCTAATGTCAGTCTTCGCTCCTGTCTCCTCTGAGTGTTTTGTGGATGAGTCCTAATGTACTCTCGTAGGGCACTTTCGCCTAAGGGCTTTCCAGTGCATACTACCTCAGTGTGCTTTGTTCCAGACCTGGGTTTTTACCAGTAGCAAGTTCTCTGAAATTCTGTTGTAGTAGGGCAGTATGTAAGACTGTAATTTTTTTACTTGTTAACTGCACGTGTACATGTTTACATCAAGTTTAACAAGGGAATGAGATCCACCGTGAGCATTTTTCATTTGCATTGCTTTTATGGTTTGTCCCTCTTTTACTTTGTTCTTTGGATGTAGACATAACTCACTGTCTTTTGTCCATGGTACAGAGGTGGTACCAAGTTGATGAATATTCATCCCAAAGACAGACTGGACTGCTCTGACCAGCCGTCTCTTGCTCCCTATCCTGTACCTGTTTATTTGGTTGCCTTGGTTGCCAAGTCACTGTTGGCTTTCCTCCCAAATAATGCTTGGTTATATCTTTTACTCCCCTCTTTTCCACCATCCATGTTTTCTTACCTCTATCTCTTTAGGAACATTTATGACAGTGGGGACAACCTTCTGTGGTTATCTTTTATCTCCAGCCTGAGTCCTATGGCACTTGCTTGACTTCATGGTGTCCCTAGAACAGAAATCTTGATGAAGAATGTTGAGTATTTCTTTATCACCTACAGAAGAAAACTAAACAATAATAGTCTAGTAGTCGTCATGCTTAGGACTGACCATATAATGCTGATGGTGCAGAGTAAGGAACCAACGAAGTAACCTGGGCCATGACAGAGTAAAAGTTGTGACAAGAAAGCTAGGAAGAGCAGCAGAGAGGCAAGGGCTTCTGGGTAAGAGAGCCATTCTTCAGTGACACAGATGCAGTGTGGCTCTCCGCAGCAAGAAGCAGGACGCCTGGAGTTGTGTCTACTCTGCTGAGGTTCCCTGGAGGTAGAAAGGTTGTATGGAGGGATTCTGTGGTCCACACAGGTTATGCAGGCTGGGGTAGAGAAACTCCCCTGCAGAGGTGCCTGCTGAGCCATGGGACGAGGTAGTCTTGAAGGACGGCGGGGACCGAAGAAATAAGGAATACATTTGCAAAAGGTATTCATTTAAAAGGACATGGCTGGGTCTGAAAAATGGAAACTGAGGTATGACTGGAGGTGACCATGAGGAAAGGTGCAGGAGGGGAGTATAACGTGGGATGTGAATAAGGCAGGTCTCAGGTGCCTCAGAGCTTAGTGACACCCTGTTAAAGATAGAGAGGAGAAAGGAATGGAAGATTGGTAACTGTCCTGCATAGTCTGGCTGCGAGCCTTGCAGACCGGAACCTGCTGCACTGTCCCTAGACCTGGCTGAGACACGTTTATACCTTGCCCGTGGTGGCTTGAATGAGAATGGCCCCCAGAGGCTCATCTATGTGAGTGCTTAGACACCAGGGAGTGGCTCTATTGGATAAGAATAGGAGGATAAGGAGGTGTGGCCTTGTTAGAGGAAGTGTCTTGACTGGAGGTAGGCTTGGAGGCTTCAAAAGCCTGTGCCAGGACCAGGCAGTCTCTTTCTGCCTGTAGATCAGGATGTAGCTCTCTGCTCCCCCAGCACCTAGAGTACCACCATGCACCCACCATGCCCCTGCCCATGATGATAATGGGATAACCCCCTGAAACTGTAAGCAAACCCCCAATTAAATCCTTTATAAGAGTTGCTTTGGCCCATGGTATACTCACAGCGGTAGAAACCCTAATGGAGACCCTGTCCCTCACTGATATCAGGCCCTGCTATGGCGGGCGCCTTTGTCCTTCTTGTAGAAGGACTCCAGGGCCCCTCACACTTCAGGATGGGAGACTTGTAAGAGCACAGATTGCTTAGTCAGTTCCCTCCCAGTTGCTTTCAGGTCAGATTCCATCCTGGAAGTTCTCAGCAGGTCGGTCTAGAGCGAGGCCAGGCAGGTCTGGTGAGATGATTCTGTAACTCTGTTATCTGCTGCGTTGTGTCTGAGTTAAAACAGTGAGGCTGACCTTGGTCTTTATCTGAGCAATGCCTTCTTCCTGCCTCCTTGGAGGGAGTGCTTGTCTCACAGAATCCTGAGAGCTGATGGCTGGCTGGCTTGTCTCCTGAAACTCCCACCTTTGAGGATGCGGCAGTCGCGGAGGCCATTCATTTTACTTTCAGTCCTCAGAGCTGTCTTGCATTCTGAGTTATTTATTTATTTACTTATTTATTTTTGTGGCATTCAAAGTCCTTCAGACTGTCAGCTCTGAGCCACATGGCACTTACGTTACATCTTCCTCATTTGAACCAAGGAATGCATTTTAAGTGTAATTTTAATTAAATTGCATATATTATAGCAGATGGCTTTCTGTAGGGTTCCATTTACTGTAAAGTAGGCTCTGCCCATGTTTCTTTGGTAGGATCAACTCTAAATTGTATTCTCCTAAGCTCCTTAGTAGCCAAATATTTTATGAGAGAGCATTGTAGTTAGATCTGGTTCTGTAGTTAGATCTGGATCTGTTTGTGCTATGGTTCTGTTTGTGCTATGGTTCTGTTTGTGCTATGGTTCTGTTTGTGCTATGGTTCTGTTTGTGCTATGGTTCTACTTCTCTGGTGAAGGTCCAGCACCCAAGTATCTGCTTCCATTACAGACTGTTGCCCACTCAGTCTTCATGCCTTCATACAATTCGAGTTCCCTGGTTTTCTTGCTACTTTGGTGCCATTTTGTTTCTCTCCATGATGTCAAGGTCTTTTTGTTTTCTGACAAGGTGCATCGGAGGATATTGGAAGACTCACAGCTGAGAACAAGATGGTGACAGACAGAAATGCCCTGATCCCCAAAGTGCTGACTTTGAATGTGGGTGACGAGTTTTGTGGCGTTGTTGCCCACATCCAGACACCAGAGGACTTCTTTTGTCAGCAGCTGCAGAGCGGCCGTGAGTCAGTTTTCTTAGTGTGTTTTGTCACCATAAAGTGCTCTATGATACTCAGTATGTCACCGAAGACAGGAAAGCACATTTCTGAGTCTGAGATGTGCTTTGTGTCCACAGACAAGCTTGCTGAGCTCCAGGAATCCCTCAGTGAATACTGTGGCCATGTGACTCCACGCTCTGACTTTTATCCAACCATTGGGGATGTGTGTTGTGCTCAGTTCTCAGGTGAGGATGGTTTACATTCATCTGAGTAAAGCCCCAAATCTTTGTTTCACACCAAATAGCCCCACTAGGCCTTGAGTGTTACCATATACCCTTGCTTAGGGTGCATATACACCCTAAGCAAGTCCTGTCAAATTCGACTAAAGTAGTGTGGTTTATGCTTCCTGTAAGGGCAGGGCACTAGCATCAGGAGCCTGCATATACAGTTTCTGTCAGTCCTTTACTGTTACATGGAGAGGAACACTGACATGAGTGTGGGCTATAGAACCTGTCACTCCCTTCTTGGTGAGCTTTGTTTGAGGTTCAGCCCAGTCGTGACTCACCTCTTGCCACTCCACAAGTTTTATTTTGTAGAAGCCTAGTTGTTGCCTTAAGGACAGCTCTGCTAGCCCACTCAAGAGCCAGCAGCCCAGAGCCCATCAGTGCCTTCGCTCCTGTAATTCTATATCCATGTAATTCATCCTGCTGTTATAGAAATAGCCTTATAGGTACCTTAGCAAGTAAACATTGTACCTTGGAGATTCATGTGGTTGGAACATGTTCTCACCCCTGCTGGGCTACCTACTAGCTATCTGTTGAAGAAACAAGTCACATACATTCATACTTATATGATATGCTGTGGCATGGTGCTTAATCTTCATAATCAGCTTGATTGGATTTCACACCAGGGAGTGCTGACTTCTCTGCCCCACCATGCCCCCACCTGACACCATGAGCAAAATCATTCTTTCTTCCTTTGAGTTTTTTATCAGGTATTTGATTGCAGGGGGAAAAAGCAAGGCAGTTGCTAAGCTGAGCACAATGGTCCTGCTTTGGGAGTGCGAGGCTGCTGGCAGTGTTTAGTGAGCACCATGCTGAGTGCTCGGCACTGCAGCAGAATGTCCATATAGCCATCTCTGTTGGGGAGCACTTGTGTTGGCTCTAGAGTGTCTGAGATGCCTTTCTCCTTGTTTCAGAGGATGATCAGTGGTACCGTGCTTCGGTTCTGGCCTACGCTTCTGAAGAATCTGTCCTGGTTGGATATGTCGATTATGGAAACTTTGAGATTCTTAGTTTGAAAAGACTTTGTCCCATAATTCCAAAGTTGTTGGATTTGCCGATGCAAGCTCTAAATTGTGTGCTGGCAGGTATGGCATGCTGTGGTCCTCTAGTTCTTCAGATATCACGACATGAAAATGAAAATGTGAGCATGCATGTGGTGTAGACACCTGTGTATCGGAGCAGTGAGAGCCCTGAGGTCAAGTCTTGGAGGTCACCGTGTAGGTACCTTGTCCATAGGATCAAGGGCTTCTTCCTGTGTCAATAACTTGTCTTCCACGAGGTGCACAGGTCTACCATTATTACAGATTGTATCTCATATCAGACATTTCAGAGTTTTGATAGTGATGTTCTTTTAATTTGGGCTGCATGTGTATTCTTTCCAAGATTTCCTTGGATGCATTGCAAGACAGTCCTGCAGAATAACCTCCATAGGATCCATTCCCCAGGTGATGAGGTGCCATGAATATGTGTCTTGTGGTGTCTGTGGGACATACTGTCCCCTCTTCTGTGGAAAGGGCTGAGCTCACTTGTGCACTCCATCAGGAGAGCGTGTACTGTCACACACTTACACTCCAGAGACGCAGCTGCAGCGCCTCACCCTGTGGACTTTCCATGTCTCTCCCATTCTCTTCAGTAGTAGAAGCTGAGGCGTTTTTCCTGATTGGCAGTGGAGGTGGGGTGGGGTAGAGGCATGGGGCTAGGTATATTCAGCTCTAGTTTCTATGCCTGTGAATTATTGGCAATACTGATTTGTGTTTAAGAAAGAACAAAACCCCACAAAACTCCACATTAATGTGTATGTAAAGCCAGTACTTCTTCCTGGATTGTTTATACCTTTATGATTAATCGCTTGTTTATACCTTTATGATTAATTACTTTATTACACTATAATTTAGACATTGTAGGGGTTCTTGTTTTAGGTATAGAATTCAGTAGATGTTTGTTTGTTTGTTGTTATTTTTTTAAAATAAACTTAGGTGGGTTGTACATACTAACCAACATCTGTCTGGGGACATCCCATCATACCCTGGGGATTGCATGTATGTCTTCCAGGTCAGCCTGTTCCAGGCAATGGCTAATCTTTCTTTCTCTATGGATTTGGCTTCCTGGACATTTTTCTATCAATGGAATTAAGATGGTTTTTTGTGTGTGTTTGTTTTACATTGAGGTCCAGAAGTATTTTTAATTTGGCTATTTTTTGTGTTTACAAACTCTCAGATTGGCATAGATATGTTTCTGAGGAAACCTTTATTGTTTTTGAAGAAATGAAGTTAAATGTGTAAATGCTTATTTTAGGAATTATTTTAATATCCTTTTAACAATTGTTTGTTAGGAGTGAAGCCATCATTAGGAATTTGGACTCCAGAAGCTATTTGTGTCATGAAAAAGATTGTACAGAACAGAATGGTCACAGTGAGAGTGGTGGGCATGCTGGGCACCAGGGCCCTGGTGGAACTTGTAGACGAGTCGGTGGCTCCTCCACTCAGCACTTCGAAAGCGCTCCTAGACTCAGGCTTTGCCATTGAGGAAAAGGACACAGGGGCAGATAAAGACGTCAGTGTGCACACCGCCAGCGGTAAGTACGCTGAGTCTGAGAGAGTGTGGGCCAGGATTTCAGGGGAACTGGCTGGCATTTGGGTGTCTTTTTACCTTTTTAATTGAACATTCACATAAACACACCTCAAATTGTGTACACAGAGGTGTGTGTTGAAAGTTTCATTAGTCAGAAATGTGTGACACTCGAGTGGTCAGGTTAATTGCAATCATGAATTTTAGGTTCACCTTCCTATAAAGACACCAGAATGTCAGTGGAGATTGAGCTGTCCCAAATTCCTCCACAGCCCTCCAGCGACAGCTCTCCCCTCCCAAGCTGTGTCTCCATCTTGTGAAAGCATTGGGTTATTTTCACAGTTCCCTCGGCCACAGAAGGACCAGCAGAAGCTTTGGAGTGGACATGGGTTGAGTTCACTGTTGACGAGACAGTGGATGTGATGGTCTGCATGATGTACAGCCCCGGGGAGTTCTATTGCCACTTTCTTAAAGATGACGGTAAGCTGGCTTGATGAGTGGTTCATTCTGGAGAGTGTATTACCGTGTGACACAAATGCTGTTTGTAAGCAGCCAGGCACAGAAGGCCTTGATGGCGCTTAGTTTGTGTTATTCTGTCTTATGGCCATTTTAGGTTTCACAACATATCGCCTAACATCATTGTTGGAAATTAAGTCTGTCTGTTGATCTGATAGGCTGTTACATTCATAGAGATCAAATGCTGTGTCAAGAGTGCAGTGTAGAGGGGACTAGGAGGGGACAGTGAGTGAGATGTAAAGTGAAGTGGAACAACAACAACAAAAAGAGTGCCATGTAATGGTTGTCACAGATCAGCCCTAGTAGACAGCTTATCAGGAAGGAAAGAAAAAGTTAGCCAGAAGCCTCCGATGCTTCTCCTCCTGTCCGTACCCATGTCTCCTCCTCAGAAGGAAGTGGACTCAGTCCTCTGTGTTCGATTGTTTCTGCTGAGTCATGGGTTTCTGCTGTGTCATCATGTATTTCTATGGTCATCAGTGCTAGCCAACTTTTTTTTTGAGTCATTTCCCATAATTCTGACAACTGTCACTTTGAGATTTCTATTTGTCCTGCGTTCTCATAGTTTATATTTTGTTTCATTTGAGCTGTAAAAGTGAATGAGCATCATTGAGTTTAACTTGTCTAGATCCACTTTTTTCTGCCAAATTAATACCTTAGACTAGATATCTGAGCCCCTATCTGACTCTCAAGATCTGAGATGCGTGGCGTCTTCATTTAGAGTCACCTAGGAGGTGGACTACTGTGTCATGTAGAGCAAAACTCACGGTGCTGGAGAGATGACTCAGTGGTTACTTGGTGCTTCTGCAGAGGATCCAGGTTTGGTTCTAAGTCTCCACATCGTAACTCACAACCATCTGAAACTCCAGTTCCGGGGAATTGGAACTTGATACCCTCTCCTAACTTCTATTGGCACCAGGCATTCACATGGTAACTGGGACCAGTGGGACCAGGCACACAGGAACTCCGCCAGCCCAGTGGCTCAGGTTCCTTCTGGTCTGTCTGGGCTGGTACCCTGAGCAGACCTTGGGCGCAAACTCTGCAGCCAGTCCCAAAATACCCAGAGGAAGCTCCACTCCCAGGCGCTCTAAAAAGCCCAGGGTCACATGATCCCAGAATCACAGGATCACAGAGACAGCTTGACTCTGAGGAGTTCTGACACAACCAGGATCACAGGAAGGACAGGCTCCAGTCAGATTTAGCAAGGGCAGGTAGCACTAGAGATAACCAGATGATGCGGGGCAAGCATAAGAATATAAGCAGCACAAACCAAGGTCATTTGCCATCTTCAGAACCCAATTCTCCCACCATTGCTAGTCCTGGACACACCATCACACTGGAAAAGCAAGATTCAGATCTAAACTCACTTCTCATGATGATGATACAGGACTTCAAGAAAGACATAAATAGCACTCTCAAAGAAATACAGGAGAACACAGGTAGAAGCCCTTCAAGAGGAAACACAAAAATCCCTTAAAGAACTACAGGAAAACACAATCAAACAGGTGAAGGAAATGAGCAAAACCATCCAGAATCTAAAAATGGAGTTAGAAACAATAAAGAAATCAGAAAGAGAGACAACCCTGGAGATAGAAAACTTAGGAAAGAAATCAGGAGTCGTAGATACAAGCATCACCAACAGAATACAAGAGATAGAAGAGAGAATCTCAGGGGCAGAATATACCATAGAAAACATTGACACAACAGCCAAAGAAAAAGCAAAAAAGCAAAAAGCTCCTAACCCAAAACATCTGGGAAATCCAGGACACAATGAGAAGACCAAACCTAAGGATAATAGGTATAGAAGAGAGTGAAGACTCCCAATGTAATGGGCCAGTAAATATCTTCAACAAAATTATAGAAGAAAACTTCCCTAACCTAAAGAAAGAGATGCCCATGAACATACAAGAAGCCTACAGAACTCCAAATAGACTGGACTAGAAAAGAAATTCCTCCGGACACATAATAATCAAAACACCAAATGCACTAAACAAAGAAATTTAAAAGCAGTAAAGGAAAAGGGTCAAGTGACATATAAAGGCAGACCTATCAGAATTACACCAGACTTCCTCGACAGAGACTATGAAAGCTAGAAGATCCTGGGCAGATGTCATACAGACCCTAAAAGAACACAAATGCCAGCCCAGGCTACTATATCCAGCAAACCTCTCAATTACCATAGATGGAGAAAACAAGATATTCCATGACAAAGCAAAATTTACACAATTTCTTTCCACAAATCCAGCCGTACAAAGGATAATAGATGGAAAACATCAACATAAGGAGCAAAACTACACCCTAGAAGAAGCAAGAAAGTAATCTTTCAACAAACACACACAAACCTAATTCCATTTCTTACAACAAAAACAACAGGAAGTAACAATTTTTCTTAATATGAAAATTAATATTACCAACATATCCTAATTGATTGAAATCCAAAAATATGAGAAATTAGAAATTTGTTGACTGTCATCCAGTGGTCTCTCTAATTTGGTAATTGGAGACATAGGTCAATATTGTACAATCCACATACACTTTCTGCTTGTTTGTACATGACAGTGTCTTGCTGAGTACCACATAATGGTCTTGAGATCTTGCTTCTCCTGTCTCAGCCTCTCTATTAGTAGTATTGTTTATTTCATGTTTTTACACTTTACTGTGGTTTTCAGAACAGCTTGCATATTTCAAAAGTATTTATACAGCCAAAAGAAATATAGACAATTAACTAGGGAGGTGGCTTGTAAGAGAACAACAAAGAGTGAGACTGCTTTGCTTGACATTTGTAACTCTCATATCAAGTTTGAAGAAGAGGACTTTATAAGTTACTCTTTCTCTGAGATGAATGCTTTTCCAAATTATCACAGCCAATGAACCAGATTCTTACCCTCACCTAATGTGTATGCCACCCTCCAAGCAGAACCATTGTTCATTGAAACAGTTGGTGATAATACACACACCATTTCTTAACTGAATGTAACCTGTTCTCTGTGGGCTGAGAATAAAGTCACTCATTCAAGTCAAATAGCTTTGACTATAGCAGGAATCTGTTTCCAAAAATCGTGCCTACAATCATTCCTTGGCGCAGCAGAACTGTCAACTCTCAGCTTAGCTATAATGGAGGTAAAATCCTTTGGTGATGTGAGGGTCATTGAAGCCTTATTACAATGAACTCCAATGTCTAAAAATTGTTCTTATTTTGAGCTTGTAAGAGCCACGATTTTAAGGTCTACTAAATACAAAACATACACACAAACAGAAAGTCTTTATGTATTCATGTTCATTTAAGAAAATACTAGTAGTGATATATTATTTTGAATATGTTTGGAGTTATTTAAAATTTATATTGAGAAAAGCATATGTATTTTCAGTATTGCTATAGACAAGCATCTATATAAGACTGTTAAATTGGTTGTTTTATATCAAACAATTTTTATAATACTCATTTTTATTGTTATAATGTTTTATAAATTTTAAAGAATATGACAAAAAAGATATTATAGGTATTGAAGGGGGCTCTCTGGGAGGAGTTGGGGTACAAAAGGGAAACAAGAATGTGATTTAGTTCTGTTTACTCAAAATATGTTCTTTAAATGTTAACAAATTCAGATAAATTGAAATCATGTAACTTTTCTCATCATAATGCAATAAAACTTAAAAAAATTAAAGAATCAAAACTTTAAAATTTCCTTTTGTTTATTTTCATAGGCGACTGCCAAGCATATGGTATAAAACTTAACAATAACAGAGTTTAGTGGAAATGAAGACACCCCAGCCTCTCCTCATGGTCTGCAGTTCTTTTTCAGAGGCAGAAGCAGCCTGATATGTGTTCCTTCTATGTACATAACTTTTGTACTTTTTATTCCTTTCTTAGTATGCTTCTAATTTATATACTTTGTATTTGCATAGGTGGTGTAGAGAGTTCTGTACATCCCTCTCCGAGTTTCTGTGTGGTTAACCTGGGAGATCAGCACTAGGCTGTGTTAGCGTCCAGTTGCTGCCCTGGTAGGACACAGTACAGGATAACCAGCGGTCTGGGCGCTGTTATTCTTTTGCAGCTACATTGTTGCCATCGGTGTGGTTTTCTCTCAGTTTAACAGGTGTGGATAGAGGTTGCTGTCCTTATATTCTGGTTTACTCTGATACTGTTGCCTTTTAAAAGTTGTGTAGGCGTTTACCTGCCCACACATACATGCAGTGCCCATGTGGTCCACAAGAGGGGCCAGATCCTGGAGCAGGACTTACAGATGGTTGTGAGCCATAGTGTGGGCCCTGGGGGCTGACTGGGGTCCTCTGCAAGAGCAGCTGGTCTTAACCCCTGAGCCACGTCTCCAGCCCTGAAAGCATTCCCTTGGGACAGATCGCAGTCACAGTGATAGGTCAGTGTGTGAGTGTGCTGCGGAGAGTCCACACGTCCTTTGAGAATCTAACCAAGACACTCCCAATGCTCTTGTGTGCTTGCTTCATCCATTTCCTTCAGCATGTCCTTGCGCATCTGAAAGTGGGAAGTGTTCTTAGAATGTCTATTTCTGTGACAGCCTTTGCCATAATTCAGAGGTGTTCGCTTGTCTCTGGCTTATATAGCTGCTTGGACCCCTTTTCTGTAGATGTCAAAGCCGTTGTTTGTCCTCAGTAGTTTGCTGTCCTGGCTCTTTGTGTTGCCATCTGCTTCCCGCTAGGAGATTGCTGTCTGCCTGTGGTTCTGTGTGGTCTTCCACTGGAGACAGCCTCCCCTTCCTCTCATTGTGCGGCAGATCTGCCTACAGAACTTCCATCAGAACATTAACTAAACTTAGCATTTAGTAATTATATTTACTTTTTAGGACAGTATTAACTTCATGGGTTTTGTATGAGGTTTATACTCCAACCTTGTGGTGGCATACAGATGGTACTGCCGATCTGTGTTGTGCCCAAGAAGTCACTGGTTTTCAGTTTATTAAGAATTTAACTGAATATTGTTGTATTGCCGTAGTAATTTTGTGAAAGGAGCAGCATGTGGTGTAGTTACCAGTTGTTTGGGGCGTACTTGAGATTTTCATGGTGAAAATGTTCTCTGACATTAAAGGGGAAGTGTGGTTAATGTTTACCTTTAACAGTCTGTTCTCTGTGTTGTGTTTTCAGCCTTGAAGAAGCTGGATGACCTGAATAAGTCCTTAGCAGACTACTGTGCACAGAGGCCGCACGGTGGCTTCAAGGCAGAGCTAGGGCGGCCTTGCTGTGCCTTCTTTGCAGGTAAGTTAGCCTTGGCGTCAGTGCCTGTGGACCACCTTGTCCCTAACGTTCAGTGCCTGTGGACCACCTTGTCCCTAACGTTCAG
>NW_022196904.1:188324177-188336438 GCF_008632895.1 Mastomys coucha
GACCACCTTGTCCCTAACGTTCAGTGCCTGTGGACCATCTTGTCCCTAACGTTCAGTGCCTGTGGACCGTCTTGTCCCTAACGTTCAGTGCCTGTGGACCACCTTGTCCCTAACGTTCAGACCTTGTTCCAGTGCGCGCCTTCTTCCCATATGTAAGCACATTTTCATAATCAAAATCAGAGGAACTGTTACGACGCCCAAGTGATGACGTGTGGTCTTAGTGCTACCCTGATCTTCCACACCTCGGAGCATTTCTGATAGTTGCGCACTGTTGGTCACAAGGCAGTACTGTAACCAAATAACAGCAAAGCCTCTGGCCCCGAGCAGTGAGAATGTCAGTCATTTCCCACTTTCATGTTGTTTATTGCATAGATTATGAATGGAATTTTTACCAGATGTCAGGGTGTGATACTGTAAGAAGTCTGGGGATATGTTCTAAAAATGGGCCTTAGAAATTTTCAGTCTAGGGATTTTTAAAGAAAAACTAAAAGTTGTAATCATAGAAAGTGTTTTTTTTTTTTCTAAGAGGAAACATTGAATGTGAAGGAAAAAGAAATGTCAGAGACTCTGTGTTGCTTCCAGGTGACGGCAACTGGTACCGGGCTCTAGTCAAAGAGATCTTACCAAGTGGAAATGTTAAAGTGCACTTTGTGGATTACGGAAATGTTGAAGAAGTTACCACAGACCAACTCCAGGCAATATCACCACAATTCTTACTGCTTCCATTTCAGGGGATGCAGTGTTGGCTAGTAGGTAGGTGTCAACACGAGTTTCTCACAGCTTGGAAAGCCAGCATTGTATGAGTGCCCTTCTTCAGGTACTAATGCATACTGATGCGCTTGTTTTAACCTTTCAGCTGGACTAGAAAATACCACCTCACATTACAAAATGTAGGAACTTACTTAGTGCTTTGGCAGAATACTCAGAGCGATGTGAAGGAGTCTCTTTTCTGTAGGTCTGGGAGTGAAACTCACAGGCTGTCTAGAAGGGTTTTTGCAGGACTCTGAGAACCTCAGATGCTAGTGAATTCTGGCATTTACTTGTAGTCATTTATTCTAAAGCAACCCGGAAATGACACAAGGCTGAGCTGCAAGGAACTCATCCCAGGGCAGGGCTGTTACTGACAGTCCCTTCACTTGCAGAGCCTACCTACTGGCTGTCACATGATCTACGTCAGGATGGCGAGGAACCCTCTTAACAGTGGCTCTGAGGGTTAGCACTGGGCCAGGCCTGGGACTGAAGTTGTGCCCAGGCCTTTGCTGTCACCCTGCTGCTGTTAAGACGTGTGACACTCACCCCTGTGATGCAAGGGAGGACAACCAGTTAACGGGATGTTCAGGGTAGCAGCGCTGTGCAAATGAGGGGTGCCAGGGGCCAGCCCTGCCGCACACTGCAGCTGCTGGGGTGCCAGGGGCCAGCCCTGCCGCACACTGCAGCTGCTGGGGTGCCAGGGGCCAGCCCTGCCGCACACTCCAGCTGCTGGGGTGCCAGGGGCCAGCCCTGCCACACACTATAGCTGCTGGGGTGCCAGGGGCCAGCCCTGCCGCACACTGCAGCTGCTGGGGTGCCAGGGGCCAGCCCTGCCTCACACTACAGCTGCTGGGGTGCCAGGGGCCAGCTGTGCCACACACTGCAGCTGCTGGGAGACCTAGCAAGTTATTTAAATTATTTATTTAAGTTTATTTAAGCTTCTGTGTTCCTATCTGGAGAAGAAGAGAAGTAAGGCTACACAGAATCAGCAGGCTCTGCAGCATGCCTGGAGTATGGCATAATGCCTCCCCTTTGAGCACACTTGCTGCTGCCCTGTTCTACTGAGCCCAGTCTCTGTGGTCAGGCCCTGGAACTGAGCGGCCCTTCTTGCCTTATCACCTCTTTTGCTGCGGTTACAAGCATGTGTTCCCATTTACCAGAGTGTGTACATGTGTGCAGGCATATTTCCCTTTGCATTCAGAGTCATGGGAGCAGCCTAGGACAGAGCCCTGGACAGTAGTGTGAGCTGCCCAGTACTCCTCAGAAGAACCTCTTCAGCACAAGACTCTGGTGACCTGGGCCTATGACAGGACCCTCACTCTAAGACCCCTGTTTCTGTGGAAAGTGATCCTAGATTCTTAACCGTGCCCATGTGGGGAGCACGTGTGTTCCTAGGTCTTGTTTTTGTGACAATTCTGTTGTGAGGAGACACATGACATCACACTGACTCTTAATAATGTGCAATGGGTATGCTTCAGGCCTCTGTTCTTATTAAAGACTATATTATCATGTGTTCATACATGTATGTATACACACATTGCATATATATATATGTATATATATATGTAGTGTGTGTGTGTGATACATTCATGCAGGCACATGCATGGCATGTCCATGGTAAGAGGTCAAGAGGACAACTTTTGCAATTCAAGTTCTCTCCTTCTACTTTGAGAACCAAAGATCAAAATCCAATGCTCAGGCTTTGGTGGCAAGCACGTTCACATCCCATATTATTCTTAATCACCATATGTCATGCCAGTGTGCTAATTAAAATGTGGCCCTCAGACCAGCAGCTTCAGAGTTCCAGACAAGCAGGAACTTTCCTTAAGAATTCAGATTTATAAGTCAGGGGGTGGTGGCGCATGCCTTCAATCCCAGCGCTCAGAGGCAGAGACAGGCAGATCTCTATGTGAGTTTGAAGTTAGCTTCATGTATACAGAGTTCCAGGATAGCCAGAGATACACAGAGAGACTCTGTCTCAACAAAACAAAACAAAACAAAAACCAAAGTTCAGATTTATAGTCTCTACTCCAGACTTAGACAAGAAGCTCTGGTGTGAGCCGCCTCATCTGTTGAACGCACGCTCACGATTGGAAGCCCACTGCGAGGATGAAGATGAAAAGCCAGTGGTGCCATCACTGACACTCACAGGCCCAGCTGCTCAGGGCCTTAACCCTGAGTTCAAGATACACCAGGGCAAGTGAGGCCCTGTCTCAAAATAAAAGGGAGTAAGCCCGAGTTGCCCCAAACCACTGGAAACTGCAGAGGGCCTTTCATCCATTGGCAACTTGTTAGTCACATCACAGCACAAGCAAAAGCTCCTCTAAGAGACAGTAAAGGCACCCCTCTGTCCCTGGGACACCCTGAAAATGTACACTGTGTGTCAGCAGGTACAGGGTATGTGACTTGGCTTTGAAAAATGTGAGATTTTCGTGAGCACATCTTATGTAACTCTTGAGAATTTGTAAGCTAAGTATAAGGACGCAGCCCTGCCTACCATCAGCATAAGCTCGCAGCGTACATAGGCTTTTCTTTAATGTTCTTTTCTTACTTCTCAGATATACAGCCCAAAAACAAGCATTGGACAAAAGAAGCCACAGCAAGATTTCAAGCATGTGTTGTGGGGCTCAAACTCCAAGCCAGAGTTGTGGAAATCACCGAGAACGGGGTGGGCGTTGAGCTCACTGATCTGTCCACTCCATATCCCAAAATCATTAGTGATATTCTCATCACAGAACATTTGGTCCTGAGATGTGGTTCACCACAGGCCTCATTGATGAGCAGACCTGCTAATAAACATAACCAGATCGACAGCCACAGGGTTCAAGGTGATGCCTTTAAACCATCATGTTCATGTCAGGCTCTGCTCTGCTCTTTACCCCACAGATCATCGCTCTTCCTGGCCTCACCTGCCATCCCTCATCCCTCCTGGCTGCTGCCTCTGGTCTCCTTCCCCAGTCCATTTCTCTTCTGCCTGCCTGCCTTATTACGTTCTTTATTTCCTTTTGTTTTGTTTTGTTTTGTTTTTTTGAGACAGGGTTTCTCTGTGTAGTCCTGGCTGTCCTGGAACTCACTCTGTAGACCAAGCTGGCCTCAAACTCAGAAATCCGCCTGCCTCTGCCTCCCAGGTGCTGGGATTAAAGGTGTGTGCCACCACTGCCCAGCGGCTCTTTCTTTCCTTTTTAAAAATGTATAATTTATTTTTATTTTATTTTATTTATTTTATTATGAATGTTCTGACAAGGTGTCAGAAACCCTGGAACTGGAATTTAATGCAGTTATGAGCTCTAGGCAGGCTCTCACTATGTAGCCTTTGCTGTTCCAGAATTTACTATGTAGACCAGGCTGCCTTTAAACTCACAGAGATCTGCCTCCCGAATGCTGGGATTAGAGGTATGCACCATCATACCTGGCCTCCTCTCTGCTTTTTTTTTTTTTAACACACACACATTGTGTGTGTGTGGGGGGGGGGGTTGGTGTTTATAGTAAGTCTAAATTCTGCATGTGAGAAGCTGTTGGTGGTGTTCTCTCCTCTGCTGGTTGGTGACCTTTCTGTGCAGAGAGCTACTGATTGTATGCATGTAATGGCATTTTTCAGTCAGTCCTTAGGACTATCCCTTGTACCACCAAGCTCTTGCCTAGAACTGCATCTGGAAAGGTGTGTCCTATTTTCCCCTAGCTGGTCTAGACTTTCAGATCTCAAGATCCCTGTTTGCTCTTGAGTTGATGTCATGCAAGGTGAAGGAATGTAGCTTTGTTTCTGTGTGGCTCTCCAGCTTCCGTGTGTTTTAGCATTTTTTTCTGGTTCTACGAAGAATGCATTTTTTTGAATTATGATGAGGATTGTGTTGAAACTGTGGAATGCTTTGAATAGCGAAGTCTTTCACAGTCTTCATTCTGCTGATTCACAAGCGGGTGAGGTCTGTGCTCTTTACTTTTTACATTTGACAGAAAGCTCAGGGTTTGAGGGGCTACATTGTTACCATGCTGGGGAAGGCAGGTGGCAGGAGTGTGGCCACTTTGTTCCCATAGTCAGGAAGCAGGCAGGAGAAGGCTGCTGTCCCTCTCAGTTTCCTGAGAGCCTTAGAGTCCATTGGGTGGAACCACCTCCACTCCGGGTGACTTCTCTCCTCAGGTAAACCTCTCCAGAATAGTAGGGGGTTTTGAACAAACATTCATTTTAGATTTAGTTGTTAGATAAGTATGCATTATACAGATACATATAATTTAAAGTTTGAATAATTTGAAGGATTATGTTAACTATACTTTAGACATATTCTGCAGGAGTGCATCAGCTTGGAGGTCCTTGTAACACACACTTCTCTGAGTTGAGTAATGATTTGTGAAACCGACAGCTCAGCAAGGGAACGCTGATGTGTTGGTGGTCATTGATGAACAAGCTTATTGAATTCAGGTATTACTGAGAAGAGTAAGCTGTGTGTATTTAATTAAATTTAATGTGTATTTAATGAGCCCTGTGCCTCCTGTGTTTTTAGCCAGCTCTTCAGCAGAGCAGTGGAAGACGATAGAATTACCAGTTAACAAGACTGTACCAGCAAATGTACTAGAAATCATGAGCCCAACCTTGTTTTATGCCATCCCCAGTGAAATGCCAGGTGAGGAGCCATACTGGTGGATGCATGCCTGTGCTGCTGAGCTGTGAGAGCAGGCGCTCTGGGGAGCTCTGTAGGAAGTGAGGGTGCAGAAAGGAGGGTGATGTTTCTCAAGAACTAACCCGGAAGACACGGGACGTCCTGTGTCAGCGCCGCCTCAGCAGCCTAGGGTTAGTGTAAGATGTAGTGTCCTAGAGCAAAAGGTACCCTTAATTTTTACATAACTTCTTTATTTAAAACATTTATATTGAATTGTATGTGTTAAGCTAACCTCCAACTACATAAGTGAGCACCAACCAGAATTATTTCCTGTATATTATTCTTAGTAATCAGTTAATAATCAGAGTTTTTTTTTATTAGCTTTTCATCTACATAGGTTATTTTTAGGTGAGGGTATGGGCTGGCCTATGGCAGTTTCTCAATTCTCAATACTCAAGCAGCATTTTATGACTGTTCGTATACTCTGAATTTGTCGTATGCAGTGAGGTGAGCTAAGGATTATCCTTACTTCAACTGTAGTGTAGACCGTCACAACAACCTGAGCCTCTGCCTGTCACTTCCACAGATTAAAGGCAGTGCTTCCTGATTTGGGGAAGAAAGTCTAAAAGTGGTAATTTACTGTAATTCCTGAGCTGATAATTTGCAGCAGATGTCATTCTTTCTTTGTTAAAGTACCCTAAAGTAGATGTGAGCAGACACCACCAGTGTACCCAGCTGCTCTCCAGTCCTGCAAGGACAGTTCACAGACACTTAAGAGATTGCTTGATTGTAAACTTCCTTTAAACAAGAAGAGAAAGTACCAAATCCATCTCAGATGCTACTTTTCTTTGTGACTGGGCTCCAGTGTGAAACATTTCTCTTGCTGAACAATATGTCTGCTTACGGCTAAGGAGAAGCCCAGCTCTTGGTAGCAAGCCTTCTTGCCCAGGTTCCCTCCCCGGAGCCCACATGGTAGAAGGAGGAGAGGGCAGTCCTGGAGTTGTCCTCTCACCTCCACAGGATGCCCTGGAGTAAATGTAAAATGAAGATAAATATAGTAAATTTTTATAAAGGGAGCACACTAGCAGAACCCCCTCATAGGAGGTAGGCCCCCCGGAGGGTCCTTGTACCCCTTAGTTCAAGTCTTTCTGCAAAACCAACCAGTAGTATATCAGTTTTTAAAACACAATGTGTATTTTAATGTGGACAGCTCTTGTCATGATTGAACTTGGGATTGTTTGTATACTGTCACTACTGGGAATTTTCTCACAGTGAAAATTGCTTGTATTTCAGAAAACCAAGAAAAACTGTGCATGTTAACAGCTGAACTGTTAGAACACTGTAGCACTCAGAAAGGCCAGATGTCCTACAGACCACAGACAGGAGATGCGTGCTGTGCTAAGTATACAAGTAATGTTCCTTTACGTGAAACACTGCAGGGAGATATTAGTTGTCTTTGATGGAGATGATGTAAATTTTGGTATCCTCAACACATACTTCATTTTGCATATTGACAAACTGAGAAAGACAAAATTGTGATTTAATTTATATTCTGGTATCATCTGCTTTTCCGTTCTATGTAGGCTATTATTAGACAAGGGTATAGATACACTCAGATAACCAGCTCCAAGTACCGATGCTCCGTCTGGTGGGTCACTGGGGCACAGTCGTCCAGATTTATGGAGCTGCATGTGAATGGACCAGAGGAGAACTAGATTATCTCAGGACAGGCTTGCTTAACATTCCATGTCAACAGATTGCATCGCTAATATAAGCAGCACTTGCAGAGGGTGTGCTGGTTCATTTCTGGGACTGGAGGAAGATCACAGAGGTGCTGTGGGTATGGGTGGGCATGGTTCCTACTGTTCCCTGGGCAGGTGGGGCTGTTGGCAGGATGGCAGCCAAGCAGGTCAAGAACAGAGTGCCCAGGTGGCTTCCTGTCACAGCCATGGTTAAGGTTCGGGAGTCTTTGATGGGCTCTCCACCCTCAGAACCACCTGCCTACATACATGTCGGAGGTCACATAAAGGCAGTGTGTCCACAGATGCCTGGCAGGCTGTTAATGGGGCAGAATGATGTCACATTCAGGGACCTTCTCTACCACTTCCTTAGTGACGCCACTTCTCTCCTGTCTTACTGTTGTGTGACATCTGGATATGCATTTGTGTTGCAGTGGCAGTTAAGGCATGACTGAGGTGGTACTGCAGACACTCCCTGTGGTGTGCTGTGTGGTTCCTGGTTCTGTTGCTGTTGAGCATCTTTGTCGTGCGTGTTGTGTGTGTTCTCACTGTCCCCAGACCTCCACATCAGCATTCCGTCCCCTCAGTGAGCTCTGCAAGGAGGCCATCATGTTTCCCCGTAATCCTAGTCTAGCTGCTCGGCTAGACTGCTCAGCTTCCAAGCCTGGGCGGCCCTTGCATGTGTCCTTCACCTTCATGCTGAGTGCTGTTTGAACTGTCTGTCTCCCTGCCTTGTGTTAGCCGAGTTTCTTCCACTCTATTTAGGTAGCTGACCCCTCCTTCCATCCTGTCTTTTTGTTAGCCTTGCTGCTCTTTGGATCCACTCCAGCATGTAGGTATATGTGTCCCTTAGAAGCTGAGGGAAGGCATCGCATGTGAGGGTAAAATCCAGGATAGAGTCCAGGTTGAAAGTCATTCTGAAAGCATTGCTTTGTTTGTTAGCTGTTGGTATTTTCCATCAAAAGATAGGTTCTCCAAAATTTGTAAGCCTCTGCTGTATGGAACCTTGAGTGTCCTCTTCATCCTGTTTGCTGACTGGAATGTGCCTTGACACAGAGACTGGCTCTCCATGTCGTGCTGGACACCCATGAACAGGCTCTAGTCTGGGAGAGCTTTGGGTTGTAGGGTAGGGGAGGGCTCCCCTGCACTCAGGAGTTTCATTCATTCTCCATTTGTTTTGTGTTGTGTTGAAGAGCTGCTGAGTCTCCCAGTGCTTGGCTGGGCTCTGCTCAGTGTGTCTGCTGTGGTCCCTGTCTCCTGTGATCCCTGTCTCCTGTGATCCCTGTCTCCTGTGATCCCTGTCTCCCCCAGCTTCCCTCCTCCCAGTGCTTGGCTGGGCTCTGCTGTGATCCCTGTCTCCTGTGATCCCTGTCTCCCCCAGCTTCCCTCTTCCCAGTGCTTGGCTGGGCTCTGCTGTGATCCCTGTCTCCTGTGATCCCTGTCTCCTGTGATCCCTGTCTCCCCCAGCTTCCCTTGTGGAGGTTCTGCTGTCTTAGTTTACCTTCACTAGTTCTTTTGTTTCTTGGGTGTGTTTGTCTTTGAATGTTGTCCCTTCCTGTTTTTGAGCACAGAATGTCCTGTCTCCACCTCTGTGCCATCACCCTTTGAATGTGATTGGCTCTTCCCTCCCGGTCCTGTTTTGTTTGCTTTGCCTTCTCTGTCATGTGAGAGGCTCTTTTGAACCATCTTTCCACATTACTACAGTGGGGTACCCAAGAGTTATTTGGAAGTTTCTGTACAGTAGAGCTTACCCACTTTTGGCCTTCAGTGCAGGCGTAATCTGGCTTTGTTGTAGCTGGACAACACCTGCAAGTGCTCTCCTGTGTCGTAGCTCTCTCCTGCCTGCAGTATACACTGCCTAGCTGTGTCCTTCTGTCCTCAGCCTCAGTCCCCAGTCCATAGCCTGTGGAGAAGGAACTTCTAAGCGTGACGCTCACCATTCTCTTTGGTGAATTTAAAGCTAGGTGTGCTGTGTAAAAACTGCCTCCTTTGTCCTGCCCTGTGTCCCTCAGCCTCAGAGCCTTGGAGGCACATGTCTGGCTTCCTCACCATCAGCTTTGCATGGGCTCCCTTGGCTGTAAGCTTCCCTCCTGCTTCCATTTGTACATCTGCCTTCCAGCCTTGCCGAGTTGCATGATCTCCTCTCAGCTCCCTTGTTTTTGAAGTTAAAAAACAAGATCAGGATTCTGCACGTCTCCACAGAGGGCTTTGGAAGGGAGATAGCAAACTCCAGGCTCTTAACGAGAAACCAGCGGCTTTTTAAGTGTAGTGGATAGAACCATCTCCGGGAAGGGAGGGGCTCTGACTGTATGCAAGTCCTGGGTGCTAAGGGTCCTTTGTTTTCAGATGATGACTTCTGGTACCGGGCCATTGTTCTGGAAACTTCAGACTCTGAAGTGAAAGTTCTCTATGCAGATTATGGAAACATCGAAACACTGCCTCTTTCCAGAGTGCAGCCCATCGCAGCCACCTACCTGGAGCTGCCCTTCCAGATCATTAGATGCTCACTTGAGGGTATGCGGCTTTGTTGCTTCTAGATTTGTGTCTGTGGAAGTTTTTCTATTTCATAGCTCTAAGTCTGAATTAAATGGTTTATATCAGATTGGTACTAGTGTTCTGGGTCTGGCTGGATGTTTCCAGGTTCATGGCTTCTTCACAGAACTGGAAAGTCATGCATACATAGGTCTACAGAAGTCTCAAGGGGGCTTTCTTCAGAGCAGGCAACAGTGCAGGTTACAGAGGAAGCTCTGTCAGGAGTAACCATGGCCACATAGCTGAGACCCTCAGGGCCTCTGGCTACTTACTGTGTGGGGAAGAGAGGGAAGAGCAGATTACTGAGAGGGTGCACACGTGTGGCCTGCATGTAAAGGGAGGAGGCTTTCAAGGGGGATGATGTAGTCACATGGGGTCCTGGGCTTGTTTGTAGTCCAGTGGGGCCGCAGCTCAATTATCCTTAAGCTTGACTTCTCTAAGCATCCTCTCAGCACGAGTTTTTAGAGAAAGTTTGACTCAATTGTACTTTAATTCTTGTGGAAACTCCATTTGTCTCTGTGTTTGGGGCTTATCTTCAGAGCGTCAGGGTTTGCAGAGGGTTCTGTCTCCACTTGTGCAGCCCGAGTGGCAAGTGGCAGGGTGTGAACCCAGGTGGTCTTGGGCTCAGCAGTGATTTACTACTTTGTCACAGCTTCCTGTGGGAGCCAGGGGATGTGTCCTGGCCTCATTCCAGCTTGCTCACTGCTTCTAAGAAGTCTGTGCAAAGAGCAGTAAATTAGAATGCTTGACACAGCCCTGTCCAGCCTTTCTCAGAGATGGTGACAGGGACTCTTGTAGGAGGATGCTTGGCTTCCGTACTCGCCTTTCCATTAGAGCACAGAGGCAAGATGTGTCTGTTCCATGCCCCAAGCCTCTCTTAGTGCTTGGTGCCTTACAGCACGCCTGGTGCCAGCCAAGCCAACAGACATGCAGCTTGTTTATCTCATTCCATAGCTTACCTAAATATGGTCTTCGACAAGAGTCACAGGGCTGAAGAGATGGCTGATGGTTAAGAGCACTGATTGCTCTTGCAGGACCTGGGTTAATAGATGGCATCACATAGTGACTGACCCGCTATGGAACTCCAGTTCTAGGGGAGCCAGCACCTTCTTCTGACTTCTGTGGGCATGTGGTGGAAATGCATACATACAGGCAGTGCACTCATATGCAGACTTATGACCAGAGCTCCGTGTGTAACCTTTGCAGGGCTGACGGAGCTGAATGGAAGCTGTTCGCAGCTCGTAGTGGAGCTGCTGAGGACTGCCATGCTGAGCCAGAGAGTGCTTCTCTCTGTGAAAGCGATTTCAAAGAACATCCACACAGTGTCAGTTGAAAAATGTTCTGAGAATGGAATGATCAACATAGCTGAGAATCTGGTGATGTGTGGTCTGGCAGAAAACCTCACATCTAAAAGGACAAGTGCTTCCACTAAAGGTACCTTCTTAGGCATCATTTGCGGCAGGGGCTGCTGCTGGAGTTCTTCTGATTGTCTCTCCTCATGGCTTTAGTCCCCCAACCCACTCCTCCTCTGCACTCCCTGCTGTGGCAATTCAGCCTGAGGCATGGTCAGGGCCGGCAGTGCTGTGGAGTGGAGATGGAGAGCCTTGGAACGGTCGCTGCTGTGCCATGCCTTCCTTCTGGCTCTCCGTGATGCTGAGCAACGGGAGACGGGAGACCCTGTGTTCATGAGATTGAGTCTTCCTGGAGCCCCAGAGATTGTATCTGGCAGAGCTGTCCTCATTCAAAAGGGGTCCCTACATCATAGACAGAGTGCTGGTCCGTGAGAGTCCAGGACACAGCATGTGACTGGGTGGGTGCTGTCCTGTGGAGTTGACATGTGGACACTGACACACAGGTGCACAGTTGTTCTGTCTGAGGCCACTGACATTGACGTGACCTGGTACCTGTCTTGTTTCTTTTTGCTTCTAGAGACATCACACAGCGCAGAGTGCTGCTGCACGGAGTTACAGAAGCAGGTGGGTGCAGCTCCCCACATGAAGCCACACTCCTCACATGGAGAGAGTAATCGTCATGTCTCCTTTCTGTCCGCAGATTGAGAAACACGAACAGATTCTCCTCTTCCTCTTAAACAATCCAACCAACCAAAATAAATTTATAGAGATGAAAAAGCTGCTGAAAAGCTGAGTAAGTTTCTGATTTTGGTTCTGAGACACCTGACTTGGGCTGCGCATGCAAAGCCTGTGAGTAAGTTTCTGTTTTCCGTTCTGAGACACACCTGACTCGGGCCGTGTATGTGAAGCCTTTTCTTATTGCTTGATTTGAAGTTGCTTACATCATTAGTATGTGGAGAGACGTGTAAAGATGGTCATGAGGTAAAGCTTAGCCTCAGACTGTGTCCAGACTTGAAGCTTTCTCAGGCCTCATCACTGGGCTGGAGTAGGTTTAGTCCTGAGTCTGGGCAAGGATAGAAGAGCATGGAAGGTAGGCACGCTGTTGCCTGTGACACTGGAGCAGGCTGTGCTGTGGCACTGTTCAGAGAGTGTGTGCTGGGCCCATCCCAGTAGTTCCCACCGTGTCTGACTGTCAGGCTCCCTGTAAGAGCAGGGGCCATCAGAAAATAGTCACAGCCAGCAGCCAGCTGGAACTTGTGGCCACAGTGAGATTGCCCTGCTCACTCACCCCTTGTG
>NW_022196904.1:188336448-188352945 GCF_008632895.1 Mastomys coucha
TATGCTACTGCAGCAGCTCCTGGGATTCCCTGGGCTGTGGCTGCTCTAGAGCAGCAGTGCTGACTGACTGTGGCCCCTCTGCTGAGTTTGTCCCTAGGGAAGCTTACACCCGAGGAGCAACAGTTTCCATTGTCATGATTAAGCATCTCTATAATTGATTTCTGTTTTGTGTGCTTGAGCTTAAGATCTTGAATTTGATGATTTTAACCAGACAGACTGAAGAGCCCCCAGTGAGCCCAGCTAATTTATTGTTGTTAAACTTCTTTGTACTTTTGCCTGTTGATCTGTGCAGTGAGCTTTCCCCAGAGAGATACTGAGAGTGCTCATATAATTTAAGGTAAAACTGATATTTTCAATTGTTTCTAGAAAATTAGAGGGCCTAGAACCTTAAAAGTTTGATTTAAGCCCTAACACACACTAGTTTCCCCGTCTTGAGTACACAGTACAGCACTTTGCACTGGCTGGGCCTCACTCATCACACATAGTCTGCACAGCATCCTTGAAGCAGAAGTGCAGAGCCAGGTGCACACTGTTCCAGTCCCAGCACTGGGGAAGCAGAGACTGCTGCTCAGCGGTGGCTGGCTTAACCTACTCCATCAGTTCCAGGCCATTGAGAGACTCACGTTTCAAAGTAAAACAACGGGGGAAAGAGCGCGAGGAAGAGTGACACGGAGGTTGTCCACTGGCTCGTATACCTGTGGGCAAAACACTCGTGCACCATGCCCCCTCCCCATATACTACACACATTTGAATCCCTCTGCCCCCACATGCAGTAGAATGACCTTACTGTTAGATGAGGAAGCAGAGGCTCGTGGTGTACATGCAGGCTCTGGAAAGTACACCCATCACACCGCACCTGCTATTACAAACTCAAGCTTACAGCTTATAGGTGAGAAGCTGTCCCAGCTAATGTATGTGCCCTGGCCTACAGCATCTTTCTGGGTTACTCTGGACCTGCAGGGCATGGAATGAGGAAGTGACATAGGTGCTCAGGCATCCTCTTCTCATTTGGGAGGAAAATAAAACTGGATATTTATTCTCACCTTAATTAATCTTCCTACAGAAAAATGTATTTAAAATGTTAAGGCTCTCATAACTTGTGGGTTGTTTGGTTTTAGTAGTTATCAGTCAGATGTGCCTGCCTGTGGTGCCAGTCTTGGGGCTTTGAGGCAGGTGAGATTCGGAGTTAAGATAGCTTGGTCTAAAAGACCCTGTCTAGAAAACATATGTATATTACAAAGGTGTTACTGCATTATAAATTTTGTAAATAGAGATGCTAACATTGTTCTTAAAGGGATAATTAAATAAGTTAATATGAAATTAGTTTTTATATTTGGAAAGAGCTCTAATAGCTGCATTTTTTTATTTGTGGAGACTATAATTCACTCTGGTTAATGTCAATATCAATAAAAATTCAACATTGCTATGGTGCTATTTAATTTTTATCTGATATGTATAATCTAAATTTGTGTAATTTTAGTTAATCCATCTGGTTTGCTTGTATTTAAAACTGAAATTAAGAACCATAGTGATTTTTATGTAAACCGTAATGATGGTTGATTTTTCTCTTTCAGAAACATCATCTCTGGGAAATAAACAGTGGGGAAGAAGGAGACAACGAGAGGCAGACTGGAGAAAGGATTGTATCTTGTGTTTTGTTCACTGGAATTGTTGCTTCCTCTCTCTCCTTGGTGACCTCTGACCTCTCCACTTGTGCTTGCTTAGTTTGTTCTGTTGGTTTGCTTCCCTCTCCCCAATTCTTTCCACGAAATACATGAATCTTACACAAGAGATCCATGTGTGAGCTAGGCGTGGTGGTGCACACCTGTAATCCCAGCCTTGAGCAGACCGAGGCAAGAAGACCTCAAATTCAAGGCCAGCATGGGCTACATAGTTAGATGCTTTCTCATTACAAACAAAAAAAAAAGAGTCAAGATTCAAAATGTATGAGACAACTAGGAAGGAATATGAGATACCTTCTGCTCAGAGTCTGTGCATGTGCGTGCGAGTGTGCGTGCGTGTGTGCACGTGCCGTGCCTGTGTGTGTGTGTGTGTGTGCTCTGCTGAGTACAGAAGCTAGAGCCTCTGGTGTGCTAGGCACTCTCCCTCTCCCTCTGAGCCGCAGTCCCAGCTCTAGCCTCTTTTTGTCTTGAAAGTGCTGAAGAAACGGAGGCTAGGTGTTGCACTAGCTAGGTGTCGTCAAGCGCACTGCTGTACACTCCAGGCCTTTGCAGTGAGCCTCTCCCTTTCATCAGCTACCTTCTCCCCTCATAGGTTCTGTTTGGTTCTCTGCTTCTGGGTGACTTGTGGCACACTGCTTCTCTCCTCTGTGCTTAAAGGGCTTGGCTTTTCGTCTTCGATCAGTGTGTCCACAAGCATCAGCCTTGGCACTAGGAGGACTCCAGAGGCCCTCCTGGGATTTTTCTCACCAGTCTGAGCCATTCAGACTTCTGCTGTAGAAATAATTCACGATTTTCTCAAACACAAACTCAGTTACCGATTTAAAAGTGGAGAGCACATTTGTCATACCTCACGGTGGCAGATTGTCCTAACCGTAGCCATGTGCAGTACTGTGCCTTCCTCACAGCCCTGTGGTTTCTCTTGTAATTGTCCCACGGTTTCAGTGCCATTTGGCACTGTGGCAACCTAACACAACATCATCAACTCAACGTGGATAAGTAAGACACCGATGTGGGTGGGTTTGTTCCATTTTTCTTTTACTGGCAATGTGTGTCAGCTCTTCTGTTAAGTAGAATTTCTCATGTAAAATGTTGCTTGGTTGTTGATGTGACTCAAACAGCTAAGGTTGTCCTGGTTCACGCAGTAAAGTCACTTATCTTCACCTTGCCTTTCTGTGCTTACCGCTGGCCGTTTGGGGACCCCCTTGTCCTTCCACAGATGCTACAACACCCACATGGCTGCAGGTGGTTGTGGTGCTGTCGCAAGGACGGCCCTTGCACCATGAGAAGCCAGACAGATCTTTGAAGAGTCCAGAATCCTGAGTCATATTTCATTGCTTCAGATCCCACACGCTCCTAGAAAGTCATTGGAATTTCATACTTGGAGGATCAGCTCCTTTACAAGAGGCAGGATTGTCACCCGAACCCAGTCTCCCAGCTAGGCAGCAGGACCAAGTGGAGGCCTCCTGCTTGGCTCAGTGTGCCACAGTATTGAGTTTTATTTCTCACCCATTTAAATATGTCAGGTGTATGTTTTATTCCACAAATATTTCTTGAGCTCCAACTGGACTCCTGAGATTGTGATCATTATAAACTTGACTGTGTTTTACCAGGCCCAGGAGACGAAGTCTATCTGGGGTTTTAGGTCCCCTTGGGGCATTTGACTGCAGCTGAGTGCACTAAGTCTGAGGCAGGTGACTCCCTGGACAGAGATAAGATTTCAGAGAGCATCCCTCAGGAACCAAGGAAGCTAGTCTGCTTTGTGCCTCAGGGCTTCCAGTCAGCCCAGTAAAGTGGGGCTAAGGAACAGTAGTAAGAGCAAAGTTGTAGTGGGAACTTAGGGGCAGAAACAGACAGCTGTGCTGTATACACGAACACAGGGGTTTTGGGGAGTGTGACGTTTAGCTCAAACAATTTCTATGAAGGCAAAGGTTTGAGTGTGCCACACTCCCTCAGCACTTATAATGACCAGCTGTTTGTACCACACTGGCAGTACTTGTCAGGGGTTGCCACCTCTTATCTGGATCATCTCACATGGGTATGTGTCTCAAGTAGAGACAGCTGTACACCTTAGAGAGGGCTGGGGGGCCTTCCTGGAAGTTTCTCACCAGAGGAGTGAGGACTGTCACTGAGTTTCTAAATCCTGGATGTCAGCACCAATGTTGTGTTTTATAAAAAGATAAGATGCCAGGGATACGTTTGGTATGGTGTGGGAAAAGGGGTGCCTCTGCTGGCCCATGCTGAGGCATCCCCTCCCCCTGAGGTACCAGCCACACGGTGTGGAATAGAGTTTATTTAGGGCATGGGGAGGGGAGTTGAGGGCGTAGTAGAGACAGAGAAAGGCAGAGGGGGAAGAAGAAGAGAAGAAGAGAAGGAAGAGGAGGAAGAAGAGGAAGTCGGGGCGTGGAGAGGAGAAGAGTAGAGGCCAGCCATGAGCACATGGAGAGAGAGGAGGGAGGGGATGAGGAGAGAGAGGGAAGCAGGTAAGGGAGCAGGAGCAAGAAGAAAAAAGGGAGCAAGAAACAGAGGAGGGGCAAGCAGCCCCTTTAAATAATGAGTCAGGCACACCTGGCTGTTGCCAGGGAACTGTGGGGCAGAGCCTAGACTAGGTGCCAACAACTATTACCACCACAAAGTTTTAAAACTTTTAGCTTCACTTGAAGGTGAGGTGCACTGCAGACCAGCTCCATTTGGAACTGGGAGATACTGTCTAAGCTTCTGTTCACTGTTCGACGGCCCTGTATCCCTAGTAGCTGCTCAGTGCCACAAGGAAGTCTCTGCTGGTCTGCAGTGTGCCTAGTTTTGCCTCTCTTCAAGTTTGCTTTCATCATGGAGGTGAAGCATGGAGGTCAGTAATTAGGACACATCCTCTATGGGTCAAGAATGCAAAGGTGAAGCAGCTTTTCTGCATTACAAAAATCAACAGGCTGCAGAAATGGCTGAAGAGCGCCACAATGCCATCTCCAGAGTTAGGGTCATTCCACCATGCTCATGTACCAAACGGGTCGAAGGTCTCATCTCGACTTAGAACTGTGTGTATGTGCATGTGTTTATGTGCACATGTGCAGTGGAAACATTTCAGGGCAGTTTGTGCAAATGCACTTTAAAAGAGCAATTGCTCAGCCGGGCAGTGGTGGCACACACCTTTAATCCCAGCACTCAGAAAGTAGAGGCAAGGGAGTCTGAGATCAAGGGCAGCCTGGTCTACAGACCGAGTTCCAGGACAGCCAGGGCTCTACAGCAAAATTACTCTCCAGTAGTAACCAAGCACTGGGGCCCAGAAGACAAGGCACCCCATCCTGAGCCCAGCTGCAGCTTGGGGTGATTGCTGGACAATGACCCAGGAATCTTTGGAGAGGAAGCTGTCCAGCCGCTGGCCTGCCGAGTTCCGAGGCAGGAAGCCTCTGCCTGCTTAGTGACCTCTCACTGCACTCCACTCCGCATACCCTCTGATTGTCCCCAGAGCCTTTGGGCAAGACTGCTTTGGCTAAAGGTTTGCAGCAATTGTTGTTTCTGAGGCAGATGCACTGCCTTCCCTGGGGTGTTTGGAATGGTAGGATAGCGCATAGGCAAGTGCTGCATCCCAGCCTGTGCTGAGCCTTTAGTTAGGAGGTGAAATGGGAAGTCATTCCAATTAGGTAAAAATGTTAGGTTTAGTGAGACTCCTGGTTGCTTCAAAAAGCACAGAAATATTATGGAAATGTTTTCATTTTAATCCCAGATAAGATGGACCTTTGGCTATCTTGTGGGCTCTTCTTTCTTCAACTCTTCTCCCCTTTTCCTACTCCTGACTTTATTCGGGGATTTTTTTTTCACTCTCCCTCATACTACCTAGTGTTAGGGTGTTGAAAGGTAAGGGGAGGGGCAGGGGAGGAGAGGGTGGAAGAAGAATCCACAAAGTAGCCAAAAGTCTGGTTAGAGATAGGAATGCTCAGAATTGAAACTACTTTTCCATGGGAAGCCTAATGAAGCAAAAGTGCAGTGAGATGGTAAGCAACCACCGGACGGGTGGGAAGGTGGGTGGGTGTAGCAGCATGGGCCACTCGTCACACGGGCCACCGTTAAGTGTATATACTGTTACATTTTGAAGGCTTCTTACAGTATGCATTGATTGCATGTAGAAATAGGTGGGACATGTGGGTTAATTTTAAGATGACTTCTCCTGGTTTTATCCTTTGTATACACACTAAGACATTTGAAATTCCACATGCGCCTTTCATTTCTCTGAAATATGCTGGTAAGGAACTGAGGCTCCCTCACCCGGGAGGCAGGTGCCCTGCTAAGTCCATACCTGCTGTACTCAGTGCTACTTGGAAGTGGCCCTGTTTTACTCTTTGGTGCTCCAGTTAATGGTAATGGGAGGGAGAACTGAGTGAAGAAAGAAAAATAGAATCTTTTTCCCTCTCCAGTGAAGTCTGCAACATCAAAGCTGCCAGGAGCCAATTTCCCTGAAAGCTCTCTGAGAGGAGGAGTTGGAAACCAACTGAGAACTACAGAATGAAATGCAACAGAGAGATGTTTAAAAAGAATGTGTAAAAATACAAAAGTATTTGCCCGGCAGGTTGACATTTTACAAGAGTATTGAGGAAAAGCCCAGAAAATAGGGAAGAGATCAGCTTCCTGGAAGACAGTTATGTTTAAAACAAAACAAAAACCAGACCTCAGTTGAGAGATAGCCTAGTGGGCAAAGACACTTACTTGCCCTCAAGCTTACTGATGTGATTTCAATCTTCAAAAACCATGTGGTGGAAGAAAAAATGAACAGAAAACAAAACTCCCCCCAGATCTTCCTATGTCTTCATATGTGGTACACCTGTGCATACAAACACAAGTGTGAAAAATGTAATTCTTGAATTGTATATAACGTAGTCTAGGAAATTTATTAGTTTGTTTTCAGATGTAATTGGGCAGCCCCACAAAGATGCCTGCTTGCAGTGTTACACTGGAGGCCTTAGCATTGAGCAGTAGCAAATGGTGCATAGGGAGAGCAGTGTGGCCCAAACCACAGATGTTCAACGCAGGTGTGGACAAGCAAGTATCAACGGAAAGAACCAAGGGTTTGGAGGACATGAAAGCTTTTCCCCAGTGTTCTGCAGTTGAGTACCAGTGGCTTTTCTATTTGCTTTCTCTTGTTTTCTATTTTTTAAACTTTTCCAATGAGCACACTAATATGTAGTTTTGATTAAGTATGAAAATGATTTGAGGGTTTATGTGCACAGAGCACCAGGCAGAAGGCACACAGTTTTGTTCTGTGCCACTTAAATACCTGGCACCCTCTAAGTTAAAAGGAGAATGCTGCCCAATAATCACCCATCTGCAAGAACTAACAGGCGGGTTGGCAAAAAGCAGAAGCCATGACAAGTCCAAACGATGCTGAAGTCAACATTTCCTCAAGGGTGGAATCGATAAAACCTGCAGAGTAGCCAACGCGCTCTGTGACCACAGCCGCACTGCTTGCCGAAGGCAGCTCGCCTGGAGGTGTTTACGGTGCTGCGGTCAGTTGGTCGCGGGTCGCCCGCCAGAGCGAAGGGCGAGGCGGCACGGTTCCCGGGGAGCAGCGGTTGCGCCGCCCTCACGTCGAACGTCCGGATCCTCACAGGCTGTCTCCAAGCGGCCGGTCCCGCCTCTGCTGGGAGAGACCAACAGGTGCCCCACGTGGCTGCGAGCCGCAGCGCCCCAACGGAGCCCAGCCTACGCCGCAGGCAGAGCTGCTGTGCGCTCCGCGGGTGGGAGCCCCACGCCTTCCGACAAGCGGGGCGGGGCGGCGGCCCGGCGCACCCTTGCCAGTGAGCGAGCGAGCGGGCGAGCGAGCGTGCGGAGCCCAGCCCTGAGCCCGCGCCCCTACCTGATCCTCGAGCCGAGTCGAGCGCCGCCGGCTTTGTTCGCTTTGTCCGCGCGTACCTAAGCGGCCCGCCTGGAAGGACGCCATCCGGGAGAGCGCACGCGGCGTCGCACCAGGTAAGGGGTGCTGGCTTGGGAGGTGGGGACGGGGGCGGGCAGTCTGCGGATGGAGAAACGCGAGCTGCCTGGCGCCGTCGTGGGGATCCTTTCCCAGGCCACCGCAGAAGGGACTGCAGTTTCGATAAAAAGCTTTGGGAACCTGCTCCTCACTCCGTATTATGAGCACTCAGGTGCTACAGCATTTCCACGCGGGTTTCCTAGCCAGACAGCATCGTCCTTTCAAAGAAGTCACTTCCTGAAGAATTCGAGGGAAGTTCGCTCCCCTGAGAGCAAGACATCAGTTCTGCTTTACGCAGAAAACACGCAAACATCACCTGGCTCAGCCCTGTTCTCTGCCCTTTACCAGCCTGCCCGGGACCAGACTCTCAGTGGCAGGCAGAGACAAAGTGGGAGGGGCCCAGCACATTGAAAATCCGTGATTTAAAAGTCTGAGTACTGGACAAGGGAAAGGGGCAATGGTGCTCCGCTGTGTTCGGTCACAGCATTGCTTGCATCAGCCTGGACTTCTCACTGAGGGCCGCACTTCCGAGAGGGAATGATTGCTTATGGTATGCCATCCCACTATGTGCTCCCTTGGTTAAATAAATCCGAGATCCCTCTGAATGCCTATAGATTCAGTCCTAAAACCTCAAAGTCTCTTTTGCTCCGAGATGATCTTATTGAGAAAGAAATGGAAAACGTCTGGATGACTAGCTCAAAGCTACCTTCCAGGGTGTGGAATTTCCTAGACTTGATTCTAAAGCAAATCCCAGGGATACAGAAGGATCCCTCCCTCCATCATCCCCAATGTGCCAGAGCAAGATGTATTATATGAAAGGCAAGGAAGACAGATGTTTGTTACAGCAAAGACTTCCTGGCCTGGCTGGAGACTCCCTCTGATTTCAGTCCTCCTGTTCACAAGCTGGCTGCTACAGAGGGCCCGGGGTTCCGTCCTGCAGATTGGGAAAAGCATACAAGGGGCACTCTAATATTTGTGGAAATTTTATTTTCTAATGAGGTGGAAGCCTCCCTTTTCCCACACTCTTATATCCGATGGTTGAGAAAAGACGGGCACAGCCCTGCAAAGCCACCCCCAGGGATGTCCTTTAAAAATCAGCCTCATGTTGGCTTTTGTCCTTGCTGTGTCTGAGAGATGCAATTCTTAGTCTGTGTACCGTGGAATGATTTAGCAACAGACCTCACTTGCTGGTGCAGGTGCTGCAGAGGTGTGGCAATCAGATGGGAAGATCTGAGCACAGCTCCCTCGTCCAGCTGCCAGCTGCCTGGAAGCGTGGAATAACGTGCGTGGGGCATAGGTAATGGAACCGGGTGGAGGAGACAATGGGCGAGGGGCTCTGTAATGGAAAGGACTTGGCAAGGTGGGCCTGCAAGCAGGTTCAGTGAGCTTAGTGTAAGAATCTTACCATCGTGTAGAAAATGAACTTCTCAGCAAGGCTTTTCTCGAGTCCCACGATTAGAACATCAAGGTCCTAACCATTCTACAGATGAAAGGCCTCTGGCCTGCAGGTCACCAACAGGAATGCATAGGGCCCTGGAAATCTCACCGTGCACCCAAGGACGGGAACTAAAGACAGGCACTAGCTGGTTAAATCCGCCAGAGGGCTGGATTCAGGGCGTCAGATATGATCAGGATTCTCTCCTGTGTTCCTATGTTGTTTATAGCCTTTTCCTGGGTCCCAAACTTCTGCCACCGTGCCCCCATTGGGTCTCCCTTCCCAGCCTCTCTCCCTTGCTCCACATTCTCCTCGAGTCTTCGGCTGTGTAATATAGCATCTATAGTGAGAGTGATACACTCTCACGGGCTGGCTAAGAAGGTGGAGAGACAAGACTCCAGTGCCCGAAGCCTGGTGGCAGCCTGTAGCGGATGTTCACTGGGTAAGAGTTGGTGGTTTTTTCCTGCAGAGTCCATGCTTACCTAAAAACCATCTTTAGGCTGAGCACAGTGATGTATGTTGCAGTCAGAGCGTCTCAGGAGGAGAAGCACACCGGTGCCCAGGGGTTTGAGGGCAGCTGGGGCGATACAGGAAGATCCTGTTAAATTCTCGACATAGAGCAGTGTTGAACTAACATTGTGAGGTCTTGATATGTAAGGAGATGAGAATAAACTGAATACTTGGGGTGCCTGGGTTGGAAGAGTCTAGAGTGCTGTTGACACTTTGCAGAATGTCTAACAACAGTTCACCAGTTCGGCAGCAGCAATCCCTCCTATTTTCTTGGTATAAAAAAATCATTTTATATATGAACACAAGGATGCCCCTGGAAGGTTCCTCCCATTCTCTGCAGGTGAGAACCTTTGTTACCTATCGAGCATGCGACTTTCTTCCCATGTGCCAGGCAGGAAGTACAGGTGCCAGCCTTCATCCCTCGTCCTAAGCATTGGGCACCTGGCAAATGAGAGGATCAGTTTGGTGTGGGCTGTGCGAAAATAGGGGACAGGTGAGAGAGATGCCATTAGGATTGTCAAGCTAGCACTGGGGACCAACATTTGTGGGGAACTACTTGCCAGGAAGCGCCTATTTGCAGAATGCCAACACAAATTTTGTTTTAATGACAGGAAGGTAGGATACTGAAAACTCCCAGCTGGGCAAGCAGAGGCAGATAAAAGGAAAGGTGGTGATGTTTAGGTTAGCCCTGCGGTATGAATTGAGGGGCCATGCTGCCTGGTGTCCTGGAAGCAGGATCCTCCCACATCCACTTCCTCAGAGACAGCTGGGAATGTGGTTTTTGGAATCATCATTAGATGTGCACAGGCCTGAGCCTCTGGCTTCTGCACGTTCACATTCCAGGGTCAGAGGCTGGAAACCCAGAAACCACTTTAAAGCTAAGGAGTAGGAAGTCTTCCCTGAGTCCCTCACTCCCTCTCATCCACTGCCTCCTCCACCGGATTCCCCCAGTGACAGGCAGGGGCTTGTCCCACATCCAGTCTAGGATGTAAGGGAAACTATGTGCGTGCTTGCGGAGAGGAAGGAAAAGTCCTGAGTCTGCTTTGCTGGCGACCCAGGATCTGGAATCACGTGACCCCTCCCCTGCTCCTGACAATTTTGTTCTAGCAACACCAAGTGTCCAGAGTTGTGTGTGTCTTTGCCAACCTGACAAAGCTAGAGTCGTCTATGAGGGAGCCTCAGTTGAGAAAACTTCTCCATCGCCTTGGCTTGTGGGCAAGGGCTCGAGGGCATTTTCCTGATTGGTGTGGGAGGCCCCGCCCACTGTGGGCGGACCTTCCCTAGTTGTATAAGAAAGGAGGCTGAGCCAGCCAGTAGGCATCTGGGCCTCTGCTTCTGTTCCTGCCTTCCACATTCCTGCTGGCTTCCCCCAATGACAGAAGCTGAATCAACCCTTTCCTCCCCAAGTAGCTCTTGGTCATGTTTCATCACAGCATCAGGAAGCAAACTAGGCCATGCAGCTCCTCTCTGGAGACAATCTCAGTAAGCGAGAAATGTTTCCTGACTTGTTAGAGGATTTAGAAGATGACTGTGTTCAGCTCCAGCCTTCGCCTTGCTCGGTTCTGGAGGAGGGAGTGGCTTTAAGAGGGATCATGTGGCCTGTTGGGACCTTGCAGGCCTGAGGCTGGGGACCTTTGGGACAGAAATCTCCACAAGGCTGTGGAGGACCTTGACTGGATCTGAGGTAGGAATGCTATCTGGAACCCTGTCAGATAGCTGATTGAAGTTAGATTTTTGGAGGGCCTTCATGGTTTCGGAAGGCTTGACTCTCCAGACTGCGGTGATCGCACTGAGGCCTCAGTGACCCCTTCCTGGGTGTATCTGTAGAGGCATGCTGGGGCTGGTCACAGAGGCCTCAGTGTCCCCTTCCTGGGTGTATCTGTAGAGGCGTGCTGGGGCTGGTCACAGAGCTTCTCTGCTGATGTCTGCTTTCTTTTACCCCCTGCCCTTAGGTCTAACAACATGCCTCCATTTCTGCTTCTACTACCAGCCATCTACACTCTCCTGTTCTCCAGAGGTAAGGTGTCTCTTGGTGGGCTGTAAATTCTGAGGGCTCGGTTTCTTTCTAATCCCACTGGCTTTAACTTCATCTTTTGTGTGTGGAGATGAGGAAGTTGTCTTCCTCCTCGGTCACTCTCCACTTCAGTGTTTGAGGGGAGGCTTTTGTTGAACCCAGTGCTCACCTATTCAGCGAGGCAGGCTGGCGGTGAGCCCCCGGGCTTGTCCTGCACCACCAGCACTGCCGGGGTTTCGGGTACACACCACTGCTCCCAGCCTTCACGCTGACACACAGAGCCAGCCCAGCAACCACAGAATCACCTCCCAGCCCTGATGTAAATCTGTAGTCTCTTGAGTCTGCATCTCCACTCCCTGGCAGCCTCCCTCGCTGCCCCATTGTTCTCTGCTTGCACTTCTACAGTTGCTTCCCAATGATCCCGATCCACTTGGGTCCTCCAGGCCCCTCCTGTCTGTTGTCGTTCTCCACATAACAACGGCTTTTCCCCATGCAGATCTGATTACATCCAGACGCTGCTTGCCTGACCCGAAGCTTCCAAGTGACTTTCTTCTTCTCTAAGAGGTCCTGCCTCATCTTGAGTCCTGTGTGGCATATCCCCTCCTTCTGCGCAGCACCCTTACTGTCACCTCTTCCCAGAGGATCTCAATCCTGAAAGCCACTCTGCCCGATCATCTGCCCTGCCCCTCATCCTGCCACTGTCCCTCAGTGCCCTACACAGCTTCTCTGGGCTCCCAGATTGTCATTTCCCCATCCATCCCCCTAGAGGCTGTGCCCTGTAGTACCCAACGCAGACCTGAGTGTACTGCTGTGAGTTTTTGGACAGCTGGTGGTTTCCCCTGGGAAGAACCCTGTAGACAGATTACCCACCTCTGTGTAATCTATGCCTCGAAGTGGACCTTGTGCTCTGGACGTAGACTGAAACTCAGGATAGCAGCTCCCTCATGGTAACCTCCCTCTTTGCCCCCCCCCCAAGTTCTAGCCTCTTTGAAAGATGAGCAGAGATGGCGGAGGACCCAGTGTGCCTGCAGATGGACATCCCAGAAATAAGAACATGTATGCTGATGGTTAGTTGTGCAAGCCCAGCCTGGGTTGCTCTTCTACAAAGCTGAGGTATCAGGTGGAAGCCTCTAGGACTGTGATCTTCCCTAGTCTGTGTTTCAGAGAGCAGGTGTCTGCTGAGTCAACTTTGGTCACCTCCCGCCTGTCCCCCAAGAACAGGAGGCTGGAAGTAGAGGCCATTTTATCCCATCTCCAAGCTAGGGAGAGGTATACAGCCTCATTTGGGGTCTCCATGGCCTAGGAGCTTGTGTCTGCCGAGCCATCTGGAGGAGCTAGGCCTAAATAGGTTTCTGATCAGCATCCCCAGCCTGAGTTCTGCTCTGTCGTGTGACAGTGCTTCCCCTCTGTGGCCCTGTCCCACCTGTTCACATGCTCGATCTGTCCAACACTCTGTACAGATTAGGCCCTGCAATCCAAAGAGGCCGTGTCACTAACCCATGGTGGCACAGATATTGGAAGTATGACAGCCAGGCCACCTGACTCCTGATCTGGCCCCATCATTATGGGTTCTCTCAGGAGACAGGACTGCAGGAGCTCTCTGTGTAAGCCAGGGCTCTCCTGTCTGTTAGTGAGTGTTTGATTACACCCACGGTTTGCAGTATTGTCTGTGTGTGCATTAGCATTGCCCACCCCAGTCCACCCGCCACCAGGGCAGCAACGTTCTAAAGCCTGGGAAGGAGGTCTTTAAAAGAGGCAGTAGACTTCATTAGAGCAGCTGAAGCAAGTAGCTCTATTCCTATTCTGTAGCATTACACAGTGGCTTGCCAAAAGCACTGAGGTGTCACCCAGACAAAAGATAGGCCTGCCCGAATCCTGGTACTCACTGTAACTCTTCAGCACATGATGCAGAGGGCAGAGTGACCCGAGTGCCATGTTTAACAGGTGGCCCGTGGTCCTGGATCTCCCCAGGGTTCCCGTCTCGGGGGGTAGGCGTGGGGTTCCTGCTAAGTCTCTGAAAGTGAACAGTACTTTACACTTGTTATGTGGTTGTGGAGAGTCCTTGGCTCCTGGCCCCTTTGTCAGCAACTCATAGACTTATTTCAGGAAACTTTAGTGTCTATGGAATGCAAGTGAGGAGGGAAGATCCGTGAATGCAGAAGACAATGTGTGTTCCTGTGCTCGGGAGTTTTCCAGGGAGCTGAGGTCCCCATGGGATTATGGGATGAGCTGCAGCAGTCTCTGAGGTGGCAGACTTCGAAGGTCTCCAGTGTGGTGAAGCAAAGAGCCTGTCCCAGACCCAGTCCCCCATAGCTTGGGACTGTGGAGCTCAGTGCTGGGTCAGTGCAGAGGTGGGAAGCAGAGGAAGGGAAACAGAGAGTAGAGACATGCCCTACTGCAGCTCAGTGTGTGTGGAGGAGCCAGGAAGGCAGCAGACCCAGCCTGGCAGGTGCTGGGTAAGCAGGCCGACCATTAACCTCCATGTTCACAGTGCCATTCCCACGCCCGATATCCTCTTTGAGTATGTGTCTTATTATCAGTTTCCTGGCACTGTAATCCCCATGGCTCCAAACTGCCGCACCATGGGATTCCTGCCCCCTCCCCGACCCTCTGGCTCCAGTTTGTCACATCCCAGAGGCTCCTCACTGTCAGGATGCTCCATCTGCCCTCTGCATTCACCCCTGCAAGGTTCTGCTCCCCTGGCTCTCCTCTGCCTGTATCACTGTGGTTTGTGTCACATTGGTCCAGCAGCTCCATGCATCACTGTGGTTGGTGTCACATTGGTCCAGCAGCTCCATGCATACTTCTGCAACTAGATGCCCATGCTTTGAAGTTGCGAAGAGGAGCTGGCTTTTCAAAATGATTCCCTGGGCATCCTCCCTTTCTGTTTCTGGGCCACCCCCATTCAACAGTCCTGAGGCCACTTTGTGTGATCCCCATCTTCGAAGTTCATTTCTTACTTTTTTTTAAATTTGGGGTGCCAGAAGTTGACCTCACAGCCTTGTGACTGGCACTGAAGCTTTCTACCACGTAGCTATACCCTCAGCCCCAAAGTCTTTATAAATTATCCCTGACTGCCTTTGTACTATTATAACTGAGTATGAAAAAGCACAAAAAAAAATTTATCAATGAGCCTGCCACCCTCAAGCATTTTAGCTCTTGATCATGTATCAACAGTATTGGTAAATATATTAACGTCTTTCCACATATTTCTGTGTGTCTGCTATCTGTCTTTGCATTCCTCTAGCGCAGAGACTGTTGAAGGGGAGGGTCTCGACCTACACTTCCCTCCCACGACACCTGTCCCATGACACCTGTCCCACGACACCTGTTTTTCCTTCTGATTTATTTTCAGTTGTAAACTAAAGTGTCAAAGGATATAACCGTTTTTATGGTTCTTAACTCACATGGTCAAAGTGTTTTCTAGAAAGCTTTTGTCAGTTTACAGCATCATCATTACGATGAAGACTCCCAATTCAATCCTTTCTCAATTCTATTTAAATTTTAAGTTTAGTCACATAAGTTTGTACCCTTCAGTATTCTGGCACCCCTTCGAACAATCTAAGCAGGTGCATTTCTATGGATTTGCCTCTTCCATGAATTTAAAGTTTTATGACAGTGATGTTTTATCCTGCAGCAGATTAAGACCTTGCAAGATCGTCCCTGGACACACAGCTAAGGGCTGTATCCAGAGCGGACAGTGTTATGATCAAGGACAGAGCTCCTCAGGCCACAGTGTTTCCATAGCCATAATAAGTGAACACCAACAACAGTAGCAACAGCAACAACAACCCTTTCCTCCATTAGATACTAAATATAAATAACAAAGTTACTTCACAAAAGGGGAGAGATTTTTAAATGCTGTCCATGTAATACTGGGACAGGAGCCGAGTGTTCAGCCCATGGCATCACACATGTGCTCTACAAGGAGGCACAATCCAGCCTTGCACGCCACAGCCATGCGCTCTGGTGGGTTTTGAGAGAGGAATATTGGACTTCTGTACCGTTCTACCTTCTGCTTTGTTTCCTGTTCATTTAGAGCACATAATGTTGAGGCAAAGACACCCTCAATCTTACCCTGTCATGATAGCTTCTGGTGTTTTCTCCCCCAGTGTCCCTGACCACCTCTCTTCAGGAAGTGCATGTGAGCCGGGAGACCATGGGGAAGATTGCAGTGGCCAGCAAATGTAAGTTCAGCTTACCTACTCCTCCAAACACTAGGCTATTCAGACCTCAGTGCCACAGACCCGGGGAGGCCGTGCTTCCCTGAGAGTTCTCACCCCTTCCTCTCATGGCATGGTCTTCCCAGTCATTTCCCACATTCAGCCCTTCCCATAAGTCCTGCTGGTTGACTCTCCTTGGTTAAAATAGTGGTAATTACAAGCAGCAGCAACAAAACAACCTCGTTGTTACTGTAGGTTCAATTTTTATTGTGCTTATTTATTTATTTTTTGTGTGTGTGCACACTTATGTGTTCGACTGCATGTGGAGGTCAAAGGGCACCGGAGGAATGTGTTCTCCTTCTGTCATGTGGGTCCTGAGGTAGACCTTGGGTCAGCACAGCAGCCCCTTTGTTGCTAAATTTCTTAGCCTACTTCAGGGTTTTCTGTCATCTACGAAGCCACACATATTTCCTGCCATATCTCTGCTTCTGCCTGCTCAAGCCAAACTAGCGCTTTCCCAGAAGCCCAACCAATAGTTCCTTTTCTCTCCACTCTCCTAGATGGGGCTCAGGACTCAGCCCAGCCTAGGACTCCCTGATGCTTCGTTCCTGGAAAATTACTGGCTCACACTGTTTCTGTTTCCCCATCTGTCTAGTGGGAGTCAAAACATACCACGGACTGGGGTTTCTCGCGGGGGCCCCTTGTTCTGCGGGACACGGGATTCTGGCCAGGTGGGC
>NW_022196904.1:188353650-188354498 GCF_008632895.1 Mastomys coucha
CAGGAGGCTGACTTTCCTTGAAGTTTTCGCCTCAAATACCGCCATCACGCAAGTGTGCGTGGCAAAAACACACATCTCAGGCTGAGGGTGTGGCTCAGAGGTGTGGCAGGGTGATGTGGTCCCAGCACTGGGCAGTGCTCACAGAATTCTGCAGGCTTACTGGTCAACTTGTGCGCTCCAAAAGCAGTGAGAGTGCTGTGTTAAAAACTGAAGGAGGATGCAACAGAAGAGCATACCTGTCATCAGCCTGTGTGCTGCACAGGTACACACACACACACACAGACACACACACACAGAGACACACACACAGACAAACATATACACACACAGACACACACAGACACACACACAGACACACACGGACATACACACATACACACACAGATACACAGGGACACACACAGACACACACAGACACAGACACACAAACATACACAGACACACACACACAGACACACAAACATACACAGACACATATACACACACAGACACACACATACACAAACACACACACACAGATACACACATACATACACAGACACACAGAGACACACACAGACATACACACACAGACACACACACACACACACACACACACACACACACACACACCTCCTCAGGGTTAGAGTTGAGAGCTAGATGACAGGCTTTCTCCTTGAGGTGGTAGAAAATGTTCTACTGTCAAGGCTGGTGATGGTAGATTCCATCAGGTTGTGCACTAGAAATGTTAATTATATACCTTGAGTGGTGAATCGTATGGTATAGAAGTCTCAAGAAGACATTCAGCCGGGTGGTGGTGGCGCACGCCTTTAATCCCAGCACTTGGGAGGCAGAGGCAGGCGGATTTC
>NW_022196904.1:188354509-188355660 GCF_008632895.1 Mastomys coucha
AAAACAAAAAACAAAAAAAACAAAAAAAAAAGAAAAAAAAAAAGAAGACATTCAAAGAAATAAATTCCTTGGGGAGCTAAAAGGATTAAGTGGATGGGTGTATCAGATACACCTTGTGCTGGTCTTGTGTCAACTGGACACAAGCCATGGTCATATAGGGAGAGGAGAAGCCTCAATTGAGAAAATGCCTCTCTAAGATCTGGCTGTAGGCAAGCCTGCAGGGTATTTTCCTGATTAGTGATTTTTAGAAGACTCAGCCATTGTGGGTGTCCTGTCTCTGGGATGGTGGTCCTGTATTGCGTAAGAGAGCAGGCAGAACAAGCTATCAGGAGTAAGCCAGTCAGCAGCACCCTCTCCCCCATGGCCTCTACATCAGCTCCTGCCTCCAAGCTCCTGCTTTGCTTGAGTTCCTGCCGTCAGTGAGAAACTGTGGTATGGAAGTGTAAGCCAGGTAGACCCTTTCCTCCTCACATTGCTTTTGGTCATGGTGTTTTGTTACAACAGTAAAAACTGACTCAGATCCACCTGAGGTGGGGCTCAAGTAGAACACAGGGATGACTTCTGCTGCTACTTGAACTCTTGCTCAGCCTCACACGTCAGAGCACCCAACTGAGATAGTGACCCTCAAAGGCTGGGACCATGGCCAACCCAGAAGAACCTCTAGGACTCATGTAATATGGCTGAAGAGCTCACAAGCAGGCCCCATCTCATAGTCTTTATAACACGAGAGAACCTCGTTTAATTACCTCCATCTGCTCCTGTCTCCAGTGATGTGGTGCTCAGCCGCGGTAGACATCCTGTTTCTGTTAGATGGCTCTCACAGCATCGGGAAAGGGAGCTTCGAGAGGTCCAAGCGCTTTGCCCTTGCTGCCTGTGATGCCCTGGACATCAGCCGTGGCAGGGTGAGTGCAAACGCGTCTCCTCTGGTGCCCTTTGTTTCGAGTGACAGAATCTCATCTTTGGGCAGAGGGAGGAATGGATCATGTGTAAGATGTAGAGGACTAAGGGGCAAATTGCAACGTGATGGGACTGATGCTGAGGTGACAAGGGATCAGTCAAAGGAGCTAACTGTGCCCCTCGTCTTCAGTGTGCCCCTCATCCTCCTCAGTGTACCCCTCCTCCTCCTCAGTGTACCCCTCCTCCTCCTCAGT
>NW_022196904.1:188355671-188359594 GCF_008632895.1 Mastomys coucha
TCCTCCTCAGTGTGCCCCCTCCTCCTCAGTGTGCCCCCTCCTCCTCAGTGTGTCCCTCCTCCTCAGGGTGCCCTCCATCCTCCTCAGTGTGACTTCCCACACAGCCAAGTAGTTCTGCATTGTCTTTCCAGCTAGTTCCCCCACAGGTGGGGGTAGAGCTTGGGGTACACGTCTTTCCTGTGAAGCTGGCAGAACTCCTAGGAGGGCACCAAATGGGTAGACATCAGCCACATGACAACCCCTTCCCACTCACATACTGGAGAAAATGGTCTCATCCAGGCTCAGGGCCGTAGAGGGATGAGCATGGATCTGGTTTCCAACTATAAAGAGAGACTGGGTCTAAGGCAGCTTAATTAAGTCTTTATGGATGCTCTATGGGTGGTCTGTCGTTGGGGTGGATTTAAGCGATGGAGATCTTCCCTCTCAATTAAAATTTCATCCCTGGCTCCTTGGAAAACAGAATGCACACTGAGCAGACCAGAATATTAGTGGGAAACTTTAAAAGATCTACTCGTCTGAGGGAATCCAGAGAACACCTTCATTTCTTGTCCTTTCTGGCTTCAGGTGTCACAGACAGCAGAGTGAGGCTCTTGTTTCTGAATGGGACAATTCTGAGCAACCCACAGCACAATGAGTGTGAATACATCCTCAGAAAAAGAATCACACAGCCCCCCCCACCCAGCAGGCCCTCAGCTCCCCTCACCCAGCAGGCCCTCAGCTCCCCTCAGCTCCCCTCACCCAGCAGGCCCCCAGCTCCCATCACCCAGCAGGCCCTCCAGCCCTGTAGCTGTTTCACTCTCCTGCTGAACAGAAACACCGGAGGCTTGGAGGCCCCTCCATGGCAAGCCTTTAAGAAATGAATGTTCGCATGCACCAGGAACATAGGCTTGTCCAATGCTTCCACTTGATGAGGTCCTCCAACTCATCCGACATGTAACAGCTTGGACCCTACGCTCTGACAGTCGCTCCTAGATACTCCCACCTGCGACTTACTGCTTACACTGTTTCTTGTCACCACAAAAGATTTCAGGCAATCTGAACGCTCATTGGTAGGGACAGGTAATAATCAACCTGGGATCCCATTCATCCATAATTATGAATGATCAGGTAGGGTTCAAATCCAGAAACTATATGTACACCCACACACACTCACGCACACTCACCACTCACACACACACTCACCACTCACACACTCACCACTCTCACACACACACACTCACCACTCACACACACACTCACCACTCACACACTCACCACTCTCACACACACACACACTCACCACTCACACACACACTCACCACTCACACACACACTCACCACTCACACATACACACACACCACATACACTCACCACACATACACACACACTCACACATACATGCACACTCACCATATACACACACTCCCCCCACACTCTCATAACACATACTCACACACTCATACTCATACACACACTCACACTCATACTCATACACACACTCACACTCACACACACACATACTCACACACAAATACTCACACACACATACACCACACACAAATACACCATACATGCACACTTACCATACACGTACACATAATCACCACACACACACACTCACCACACACACACTCACCACACACACATTCACCACACACACACTCACCATACACACACACTTACCACACACACTCACTATGCACACACACACTTATCACACACACACTCACCATACACACACACTCACCACTCACACACACACTCATCATTCATGCACACTCACCACACACGCACATTCACCATACATGCACACTCACCATATACACACACTCCCCCCACACTCTCACAACACACACTCACACTCATACACATACTCACACTCATATACACACTCACACTCACATACACACATACTCACACCACACACAAACACACCATACATGCACACTTACCGTACATGCACACATACTCACCACACACATAATCACCACACACACACTCACCACACATATACTTATCACACACACACTCACTATACACACACACTCACCATTCATGTACACTCACCATACACACACACACTTACCACACATACACACTCACCATTCACGCACACTCACCATATACACACATACTTACCACACACACACTCACCATTCATGCACACTCACCATATACACACGCACTCACTACACATATACACACACCATTCACGCACACTCACCATATATACACACACTCACCATACACACACACTCACCACACACACACACACTCACCATTCATGCACACTGACCATATACACACACACTCACTACACATATACACACACTCACCATTCATGCACACTCATCATATACACACACACTCACCACACACACACAGTCACCACACACACACGCACACTCACCATATACACACACACTCACCACTCACACACACTCACATATATACTTTCTGGATTTTCAACCATATAAACCCACCCCAAAAGGAAATAAACGAAGAGGCCATAATTAGATTAAAGACCAGTCACTGGCTGAGAAAGGAGGGGCTTTCCAAGGCAACATTCCTGACTTAATCCTGCAAAAGCTGGAGGATTAAGGAACAAGCAAGGCTTGTTATGGGAGCCACATTGTCTGGAGAAGCGGTGTCATTTGCAAGTGTGAGCACATTGCCTTGGAGTGCAGGCAGCCAGGCCCAGTCTCTGACTCGACAGAGATGTCATTCGCTCAGTCCAGACAGGAGCAGCCCTGAGGTGCTGAGTGTGGTGTCAACACGCTATCAGCCTAAAGGGGCCCGGCAAAGACCTGCTGGGTCTCCACCGTCCTCCAGACAAGGCCTACTTTAAAAATAACCCCCTCCCATCACTAGCGGTACAAATATATATGCATATACATATGCACAATGGTATGTATGGTCACATAGTCCCTCTTTTTTTTGTTTTGTTTTTTTGTTTTTTTTTGTTTTTTTTTTTTTTTTTTTTTTTTTTTTTTTTTTTTTTTTTTGTTTTTTTTTTTTGTTTTTTTTGTTTTTGTTTGTTTTGTTTTGAGACAGGGTTTCTCTGTGTAGCCCTGGCTGTCCTGGAACTCACTCTGTAGACCAGGCTGACCTCGAACTCAGAAATCCACCTGCCTCTGCCTCCCAAGTGCTGGGATTAAAGGCGTGCACCACCACCGCCTGGCCATATAGTCCCTCTTTTTGGAGGAGGTGGTATAAGGATTAAACACCATTGGTGTTAGCCTTGTATATTCTGAATGAGTGTCCTGGAGCCCCTGAGGTCACAAGTTGGGAGAGAAGAGAAGTATGATGTGGACACCCTTTAACCTTTCCTTTTACATTTATTGTATGTGTGTGTGTGTGCACGTGTGGTCAGAGGACAGCTACTGGGAGACAGTTTTCTCCTTACACTTTGCGGCTCCTCAGGCCATCAGCCTCTGCAGCAGGCACCTTACCCACTGAGCCAGGTCACTGGTTCTGGATGTACTTTCTGAATCTCATGTTCTGCCAAAGAGCATGAAGTGATGGCCGAGGCATGGAGCAGTCTTGGACAGGGTTAAGCTGAAGAACTGGGGCTCTTGACTCTTAGCCCAGGACTTACCCTGCTAGCCCATCTGGCTCTCCCAGGGGCAGCCTCTGGGCTAGGATGACATAACACAAAACACCATACTCGGCTGCCATGCAGCCAAGTGACAGCCAGCAAGGAGTTATAACTCCGGGCTTTTCCTCCCGACTACCTTGTTCCCAGAAATAACTACTCCGAGTCTAATTGTTTATTAATAAATGCTTAGAACAATAACTTTGGCTCTGTTCCACAACTAACTCATATCACAATAATCTATTTTATCCTAGCCTATTTCCTACTGGTTAGTTACCTCTTCTCAGGTTTATGCAACTGTCTTCCTCTCTGTCCTGGTGAATCTCCTGAACCTGACTATTTCCCAGA
>NW_022196904.1:188359604-188364212 GCF_008632895.1 Mastomys coucha
ACACACACACACACCTTCTCTCCTGGAACTCCCACCTCCTATTTCCTGCTTCAGTTCATTGATGAAAGGCTTTTTTATTGACAGGCAAATACTTTTACACAGTGCACAAGAGAAGTCTCTCTAACACAGTGCGGCAGTCTGTGGTAGTGAAGGGGTTGCAGGACATGGAATGGGGGTGAAAAACAGTAAGAAAAACAAGCCAACAATCCCCTTGGCTGATGCCGTCAGGAGCAGATCATGACAGCTCAGGGAACTTGAGTGTCTGTGCATGTTGATTCTTTTTGTGCCATTGTGACCAAAAGGGAAGAACGATTTATGTGTCTCATGGTTCCAGGGAGATTTTAGCCCATCGTGGTAGGGAAACCCTGGCTACAATGTGGCTGCACCTCTGGCGGTGAGAACATGAAGCAGTGTAGCTATTTGCATGGTACAGAGCAGGGAGGAGAGAAAGCAGGCTGAAGCCAGGGCTTGGAGGATTGTTCAGAGGCCTGCCTCTGTGACCTGCCTCCGCTACTCGGACCCACCTTGTAAAGGCTCTGCAGCCTTCGGAGCAGCACTGCGGGCTAGGGACTGAGCACTAGTAACATGGACCTGAAACATATATTTCAGGTTCAAACGTATTTCAGTGTAGAACTGTATGGAATTCTAGGGCAGGACCATGACAGAGGGCTAGGGTAGTGGGAAGCCTGAAAGCTTCTCTCCATGAGGGACCCATTCATGTGAAAGAGTGCAGACAAGCTCCATATGAAGGGACCAAGCCATGGATGCTCAGGGAGATCAGTTTGGGTTTAACCTAAGAAAGACTTCCTCTCAGCGAGACTTTGGGGTGCGGGGTGTCAGATGCTAGAACAGATAGACCTGCTTGCTCCATTAGCAGGAGGACTTGAGTTCTGTCCCCAAACTCACATAAAAAGCCATCCATTGTGCTGCACATTTGCAACCCCAGTATTGATGAGGTAGAGATAGACCCCGGGGACCCATGGCCAGCCACTCTAGTCTGACCAGTAAGCCCCTGGTCCCAGTAAAATACCCCATTTCAAGACACAGAAAAACACCACCGATGGAGAAACAACACCCAAGGTTGTTCATGCTTTTTCAGACACAGTATGCACACACACACACACACACACACACACACACACACACACTCACTCACTCACCCTCAAGGAACAGGGAAAATGATGTCTACTTGGGTGAGCCAGTGTCTTGACTAACTGACCACTGGTACCCTGAAGAGAGGCTTTGTTGGATGGCTTCGGGTTTCTGCCTTTTCTGGTTGCTGTATCTGATCCCTTTCATCTCCAGGAAGACATTTCCAATAGCTGAGAGTGTTTGCAGCCGGCCTGATGTTGATGTGGGCTCAAGTGTTTGAAGTCTTCCACTTAATTTTACAAACACTCATTTCGTACTTTAACAGCCCTATGACTGGGGTGTGGAGAGAAACCTGGGCGGGTTTGCTTCTGTGGACAGTAAACTGCAGATAAAAGGCAGCGAGCAGTTTTACTTCCAAACCACCAATTAGATGAAAGGCCTTAGCCACTGGCTGGAGCTGTTTCCCGTGCACTTGTATTTGAAGCTGTGTCCTTCCTGGTTAACCCAAGCAAGTGGACCCAGCTGCTGGTCTCCAGGGAATTCCTCCCACCCTTTTAACCAAGTACTTCTTTACATGGGTCAATAAAAAGGACAGAGAAGAAAATTTGCGCCCACACATTCCCCATTCGCCATAACCCCCTCAATTGCCTACGCTGACTGATTACTAGATTTCCCTCCCCCGTCTGCTCTGATTGGTCATTGGATTGCCCCTCCCCCTCCTGCTCTGATTGGTCACCAGATCCCCCCTCTCCTGCCTGCTCTGATTGGTCACTGGATTCCCCTCCCCGCCTGCTCTGATTGGTCACCAGATCCCCCCTCTCCTGCTTGTTCTGATTGGTCACCGGATTCCTCTCCCCCTGCCTGCTCTGATTGGTCACTGGATTCCCCCTCCCACACCTGCTCTGGTCACAGGATCTTCCTCCCATGCCTTCTCTGATTGGTCATTGGATCCCCCACCCACATCTGCTCTGATTAGTCACCAGATCCCTCTCCCCTGCCTGCTCTGATTGGTCACCGGATCCTCCTCCCCTGCCTGCTCAGACTGATCACCAGATCCCCTACAGGTTAGATCCACCCACCTGTTCCGAGTACCCCTCAGATCCACTTCATGTAGATATAGGCAGCAAAAAGATGTGCGTACGTTTTCTCCTTTTCTATAAAAGTTAGCTAAGGTTTACATATCACCCTCTGTCCTTGTCTTTCTGTATCATATTATCTTAGAAATCTCATCACCTCTATATATGTATATCTATAGATATTATAGATAATTAGCCAGTCTATCACAAGGATTTACCAGGACTAATTAGCCAGCCCCTATTGATGGACTGTTGCTATTTCAGATACACTGTAATCTTATGGATGCCCTGTTCACTGTGTGGAAGAGTATCTGTAGGATAATCCCCCTGGGCATCTTTAGCTGTTGATACATACTGGCGCGCTCAGGATAATCCCCCTGGGCATCTTTAGCTGTTGATACATACTGGCACGCTGCCCTCCATAGATGGACACTAGTTTACTTTCCTTCCCACAGTGGTGGAGAACAGTTCCCTTTGCAGACACTGTCTCTCTCTCTCTCTCTCTCTCTCTCTCTCTCTCTCTCTCTCTCTCTCTCTCTCTCTCTCTCTTTTTCTTTTACAAGCTGATGGTCTTGTTTTCCTGAGACCAAATGTCCTGCCATTAAAGAGCCATTTGCTTCCCCTTCTTGGATCTTTGATTGTGTCTTTAGCCCGTTTTCTGGTTTTGTTGTTGTTGTTGTTGTTGTTGTTGTCGTCCTTTTACACATGGAGGAACTAGCCCTTGTCTCCATGAGCCGTAAATTCTCTCTCTGCTTTGGTCTTAACCTGTGACTGAATGGAAGTTTGTTCCAAGCCCTCAGATTTATCAGACTCTACAACCTGTTAAAGATTGAAGGCTGGGTTTGAGTTCCTGGCAAACAAGGGAATCCTCCCAAGAGTTCTTTCAGAATGGTCGAGATACTCAGCCTTGAAGCTTGAATCCATTTGCAGTGTCTCCTTGAGTGTGTGGTGGTCTTTCCAGTCATCCCCGTACTGTGCTGAGCAGGCTTCTTTACCACGCTGAGCTCTTAGAAAACTGTAGCAGGCTTCCTTCTGCTGGACTTCTCAAAGTTGCTCCATGTCTCTGACCCACAGCACCCATTTCCCCACATGGCCACCCAAGACTTAATGCCTTTCTGCTTTCAGCTGCCAACAGCTTCCCATCTTTGGCGGCATTGGCTGACCAAGGGCATCAAGTCATTGTCTTCCAAGCACTAGGCCAGCTCAGGGATTGCACTGGGGACTTCAATAGTGTCTTGGCCCATTCGAAGTCTGCCAGACTGGCCTACTGAGCCTGTGGTACCTTTGGGATTTGGAGAGCGGAGGATTAGGAGCTGGTTGCAGTCATCACTCAAGATGCTCAGCGTCCCAGCTCCAGTTTTGTGAGGCATGTGTCAGGTTTTCTCCTTAGTTAGCAATCTCCATCTGTCAGTTCTTCATTTCCTCCCTGAACCTCCAGATCCACTATTGCTTGTCTCTGTTTTGTGAGCTGACTGTCCCTCAGTCTGACTCACTGATCTAGAAACTTGGCCTTTTTCTGGCTTGGCAGGAGTAGGTCATCAGTGAAATTCAGGGGCTTGGTGGCTGTGGAATCTTCTGCTGGATTTGAAAGCATTTTGCTACCAGTCTGTATCCACTCTGGTGGAGGCAAGTGCTTTAGAGAAGTTCGAATGCTGCAAGTCCAGGGACCCAGGCTTCCTTTCCCTGTAGTCTTGTGTGGAAAGCCTTGCACAGTGTTGTCTGTATACTTTAGTGTTGTTTTCAGTCATGTGGGCATTAACTGGGCCCCGTGGATAGGTGGTATGACTCATGAGTTTATACACAGCAGCACGTGAGCCAGGAAGCCATTGGGAGATACAAGCAGAGCCTCGCCTGAAGCTGCTGGCTGCTCAGTGGAGACAGCTGCCAGATGGGCAGCGCCTTCCGAGGCAAATACTTCAAGATGATTAACTGCAGATCACAGCAGAGCACAGAGTGATCACTGGACCACTCCTCCCAGATTCTCCAGCTGGTCTGCAGAACCACAGTTCAAGCGAGGCTGCCCAGAACTGCCACACACGATTTGTTGAGTGGCCAAGAAACAGACGTCCGTCTGTCTTCTGTGAAATATTCATGAGTTGACTGAAATCTCTGGGGCCTCTGGCCCTGTCCTCTCCCACAGGTCAGAGTAGGGGCCTTGCAGTTTGGTTCCACTCCTCATCTGGAATTCCCCTTGGACTCCTTTTCAACCCGGCAGGAAGTGAAGGAGAGCATCAAGAGAATAGTTTTCAAGTAAGTGTAACGGGAGTGCACCACACAGACAGACACTGAGGCGGTGGGAGTGCGCCACACAGACAGACACTGAGGCAGTGGGAGTGCGCCACACAGACAGACACTGAGGCAGTGGGAGTGCACCACACAGACAGACACTGAGGCGGTGGGAGTGCGCCACACAGACAGACACTGAGGCGGTGGGAGTGCG
>NW_022196904.1:188364822-188370301 GCF_008632895.1 Mastomys coucha
GCCACACAGACAGACACTGAGGCGGTGGGAGTGCGCCACACAGACAGACACTGAGGCGGTGGGAGTGCACCACACAGACAGACACTGAGGCGGTGGGAGTGCGCCACACAGACAGACACTGAGGCCGGTGGGAGTGCACCACACAGACTCTGAGGCAGGCTGCCTGCTCGCTCTGTCCTTCCTCCCTTCCTTCTTCCCTTCCTTTCTTCCTTTCTTCCTTCTCTTCTTTCTTCTTTCTTTTCTTTCTCTTTCCTCTCCCTTCTTCTTTTCCTTCTTTCTTCTTCTTCCTCCTCCTCTCTCCTGCTCTTCTTCCTCCTTTTCCTCTTCCTCCTTCTTTGAAACAGGGTCTCACTGTGTAGTCCAGGCTGGCTCAGAATTCCCCCTGAACTCACAGAGATCCACCTGCCTCTGCCTCCCTAAGTGCTGGGATCAAAGGTGTGCATCACTACACTCAGTGAAGCTAACTACAGTTAAACCTGCTGCCTTGAAGTGTTTGGGCTTCCTTACCTCAGGCCCCAGCTGTGCACAGTTGTCGATTCTCAGGGCTGTCCCTTTTTATCACAGGATGACACCCAGGTGGGAATTTAAAACACTAGTTTGAAAGAGTTTGCTGCTATGTAGTTGTCAGTTACTTGGAAGAGAGGGTTACTGAAGGTCCTGCTAGGGTAAAGCATGTGAGGTTATGGGAAAATGTTAGGTCCAGTCTCAGCTATCCATGGAGACCTCTCTCTGCTTGGGACATGAGGTCCAGCCTCAGCTATCCATGGAGACCTCTCTCTGCTTAGGACATGAGGTCCAGCCTCAGCTATCCATGGAGACCTCTCAGTTGGGAGGTTCATCACACTTCTCAAAGCTGCACTTTATTTACATTCTGAAAAGAGCAATTTCCCTTCTGTTACTGAAAATGCTGTAAGATTGTGGAGAGCTGATAACGTGCTCAACTGCATACACAATGCATAAGTGTGTGCATGTGGTAGGGTGCCAGTGACTGGCTTTGGCATCCAAGTGGTGGGTAAACTGAGGCAGGCAGCCATTGGGGGCCAGTGCTTAGAGGCACTGATGGGGTGGATCCAGCTACCTACAGGGGCTGCTGCCAATGGCAGCCAGTGATTAGAGAAGTCACTTAACAGACTTTTTTCCCCAAAGGAATGAAGCTTAATTTACTGGGGCTGACACTCCCTATGGCCAGTGGGAAAAAGTATGAACTCTTTTAACTCCTTGGGGCTGTCGAGAAAGAGAAGGAAAGAGAAAATTCACTCACACACACACACACACACACACACACACACACAGAGAGAGAGAGAGAGAGAGAGAGAGAGAGAGGCTGAAACAAAAGGCAGCATCCAATAACTTCATACACACAAATATATACATACATACAAGTATACATATATACATACATACATAATACATACAGAACTATAGACAGACATATATACATAGAGTGCTTAGCAAAGCTCTAGCAAGCAGGCTCCAAGCATTTCACACACACATACATAAATACACACAATTGATGGGTGGAGCAAGCTCCAACACATGCGCAGACAAACCTTACACACACACACACATACACACAGTCAATGGATGGAAGGAACAGTCTTCTAGCCCTCCATACTTTATTCTTTCTTCCATCACTTATATATCCCAGCAAAATCTTTCAAGCAGTATACAGTTACAATGTGATGTCATTTTAGTTTTCTTCTAGTGAATGATTGTGAAAAACAATGTGTTCCCCGATACCTTTACAAGAAATAATATTACATTAGTAACTAAGCAACTTGTTATACAGTAACAAACTGTAACCAAGCAAGGTAGTTTTCTCAGCCAGTTTCTCTTACTGGCAGGCAGCAAATTGTGGTTACAAAGAAAGGAGTACTTATTTTATTATTTATCTTTAAAAGTAATCTTGTAAGAAACTTAGGGGGCTGGAGAGATGCCTTAGTAGAGCACTGGCTGCTCTTCCAAAGGTCCTGAGTTCAATTCCCAGCAACCACATGGTGGCTCACAACAGTATACTCTCATACATAAAATAAATAAATATATCTTAAGAAAAGAATCTTAAAAGAATCACAAGTCTAAACTTTCATATCAAAGTCAGTCATATCTACCTTAAAATCTTAGAATGCACATCTACCCATCAGCAATTCTTATTAAATCATATCAGTAAGCTGAGAGCAAAGATGGGTATAAGAAATCGGTCATCAGCAGTCCAGCCTCAGGGAGAGTCACCTCAGCCAGTGCTGCCATTGTTGTTGTTCCCTGACCAGAAAGGGTCCCTAGCTCAACCATTAAGAGTGTGACTTTCTGAACTTCCCTAAGTTTTGTTCCCTAAGATTTTCTACATCAGGGTCTGGATTAAAAACATCTCAACCTAGCTTCACTAACAATTTTATTTTTTCAAATGCTTTCTAAAGGTGGCAGTCATAGCTGACAAGCTGCATCTCCCCTAGGGTTCTCTCCTAGGGTGGTGAGTGAATCACAATCTGCTCCAGCAGCAATGCCTGAGAGAGATCAAGCATTACTGTGAGCGCCAGAGACACTGCCCAGTGAGGGGCTGGAAGCCCCTTAGAGTTTTCACACAATTCTTAGATTAAGAGGGATGTGAGGGCCGCAGACAAAGCAGAACTCCATATCAGTGTAAAGTCCTCAGGACATGTGGTTCTCAGGACCGTGCCGCACTGAGGCTCACCCATGTGGCTGTAGTAACTGGTGGGCCGCATTCCATGAGTTCTAAAGCCATTTGTCGTTCCTCTTGCATGGCCCTCCATGGTAGGGTCATGACAGAATAATAAACCAGCTTCTATGAAAAGTTGCTCATACATATATGTATACAGACACATGTATACATACAATGTAGACATTGTATGTATGTGCGTTATATGTATATATGTTCATAACCTGTATGAGACTGTGCTCTATATACATACATGTATATTTAGGTACACACGCATCATACATACCGTTCCCACTAGCTCTCATAGAAGAATGAGTTTGACTTACTCAACTCTGAGCTCTGCTCTGCTCTCTACTGTCCCTGTCCTTAACAGAGAGTCCAGTGATGTTCTGCTCAGGTCTCTTGTCCCAGTCACTCATTGCCACCAGTGTCTGTTGTGAAGGTCCTGAGCCCTGAGGTCCTTTCCAGTCAAAGGCCTCTCTCTGTCAGCACCAGAGGCCCCACACCGGGCCCAGAGGCCCCACACCAGGCCCAGAGGCCCCACCCAGGGCATAGCAGAATCCTCAGGGTCTCCTAGGAACCATCTTGACTTTTCTTAGATGGTTTACTGTAGCCCTTTTTCCTGCCCTGGGTCAGCCAAGCAGGAAGAGGGTCAAGCCATGCTAAAAACAAAGTGTAAATGAAACGATGAAACGAGCACTCTAGTGTGCTTTGAAGAGCTATGCTTGAAAAGACCAGTATTGGCACAGAACACCCAAAGACCAGGTCCCCAGCACAAAGGACAATTACCTGCCCCAGAGAGACAGGGCAGGGATAAGAAACAAAGACAGGAAATGGGGGACTAGCTAGAGATAGGGGATGGGCTCCTTGCCCTGGGAGGCAGGGGTTGGAGGGGGGAGAAGTGCCTCTGAATAGAGAAGGGAGAGACATGATCCATAGGAAAATGGCAGTTTGTAAAGGTCAAGGGGACACCCTGTATTAGGATGAGGTGTTTCATTTTAATCAGGTGTGCTTAATTGAAAGCATACTGCACAAAAACAACCATGCTAGCCTTCACAACAGTACTGTCTATAAGAGCTTTAAAATGGAAGCAACAAGGATGTAAAACTGGTTATTAGATAAACAAAATGTGGTATATCCATTCAATTGAACAGTATTCCGCTATAAAAAGGAATGGCATGTTGGTTCATGCGACGTCATGAGTGAAGCATGAAAACACATTACATGAAAGAACCGAAGTGCAAAGGTCATATATCACAGTCATATCATAAAGTCATGTAAAAGCTTCTTTTCACTTATTTTTTTTTAATTGTGCCAGGGAACAAACCCCCAAACTTGAAGACAAAGCTTTCCCACTGAGCTGCGTTCTCAGTCTTTTTTTCTTGTTTACCTTAGATTCTCTTTATTGCTGGAGGGGCATGTGCATGATTCTGCGTGGATGTGTATATGTGAAGGTCAGAGGACCATTTTAGGATTCAGTTCTTCCACGTGGACATGGATTCCATGGCTTAAACTCAGGCCATCAGGCTTTGCCCACTAAATCATCTCACTGGCCCTCCTAATGTTTTTGTGAAATGTCTAGAACAGGCAGATGTCTGACATCTTTTAGTAATTCATGATGTCATGGGCTTGAGGACAAGGGTGCTTGCCAATGGATTAAGGGCTTTTAAAGTGCTGCAAAGGTTAGGGTTAGGGTTATGATTATACTACTGAATGTGCTACAATCACCAACCTGATACTTTAAAAGGTGAATTCATGGGCTATGAATTATATCAGTTGGAAGCTTATAAAATACTTTAAACTCAAGCTATAGCTCAACTATAGTGTATTTCAAAAAAAAAAAAAAAAAAAAAAAAAAAAAAAAAAAAAGGAATTGTCTGACTGGTTTAAATTAAGACAATTTGGGTAGCTTTGATTCAAAAGGTTAATCTTCAAAACTCACCCAGTTGCAAAGAATAGCTACATAGAGGGACACTAGAGATTTATCTAGTGTCTGGTCTAGTTCTGTCTCATGTATGATATATATGTCACACATGTCATGCATGTTATGTATGACATGTATATGGTACACTGGGCCCCACCCAGCCAATATCCCCTTCTCTTTCCACCTCTCTAAAATGACTAGTTGAGCTTCCTTTTCCAGCTTCATTGAGAATATTATGATCCATGACATGATATCAGAAACATTAAGACCACCAGAGGCCAGAGGCCAGTGTGATGGCCCAGCATATAAAGGCACTTGCTGCCCGCCATGCCTGATGACCTGTTTCTAGTGCCTGGGGCTCATGTGGTAGAAAGAGAAAACCCACACTTGCATGATGTCATCTGTCCCCACATGTAAATCACAGCATGCATGTGCCACTACTCCAAATAAATAAATGCAAGAAAAAAATTAAAACTCCAAAAGGTGGAATTTAAATTAAATTTTTTAAAAAAATTAAACATTCTAGAAGAAGCTACAGGGGGCTGGTGAAGGAGCCCCTTGTCTGAATAAGTTCAGCTCTTCTTTGGGGTGTGTTTAACATGTGTACATCTTCTCATGACTATGAGGCTGTGATAGGGAGAAGAAGGCAGTAGCTCTTGGTTAGCCTCGTTTTGGGGTTGGTGAGGAGTGTTTAACATGTGTACATCTTCTCACGACTATGAGGCTGTGATAGAGGGAGAAGCAGGCAGTAGCTCTTGGTTAGCCTCGTTTTGAGGTTGGTGAGGTGTGTTTAACATGTATACATCTTCTCACGACTATGAGGCTGTGATAGGGAGAAGAAGGCAGTAGCTCTTGGTTAGCCTCGTTTTGGGGTTGGTGAG
>NW_022196904.1:188370457-188394486 GCF_008632895.1 Mastomys coucha
GGCAGTAGCTCTTGGTTAGCCTCGTTTTGGGGTTGGTGAGGTGTGTTTAACATGTGTACATCTTCTCACGACTATGAGGCTGTGATAGAGGGAGAAGAAGGCAGTAGCTCTTGGTTAGCCTCGGTTTGGGGCTGGTGAGGTGTGTTTAACATGTGTACATCTTCTCATGACTATGAGGCTGTGATAGGGAGAAGAAGGCAGTAGCTCTTGGTTAGCCTCGTTTTGGGGTTGGTGAGGAGTGTTTAACATGTGTACATCTTCTCATGACTATGAGGCTGTGATAGGGAGAAGAAGGCAGTAGCTCTTGGTTAGCCTCGGTTTGGGGCTGGTGAGGAGTGTTTAACATGTGTACATCTTCTCACGACTATGAGGCTGCGATAGAGGGAGAAGAAGGCAGTAGCTCTTGGTTAGCCTCGTTTTGGGGTTGGTGAGGTGATCATAGATGAAGATGTACTGTGTGCACCATGTGCATCAAGACAGAGGAACACTGGCCCACAGAGGCAGCGATGGCCTCCCCTGTCCTTCCTTCAGAGAAGCTGTGCACACTGACTGGTTAGGAAAGCACTAGCTTTTTCTGAAGCCACCCTAACAACTGCTTTCTTGCTGCGTTATAAGGGACTTTAGATGATCAGTCAAGCCTCCCAATATTGTACCAGTGAGGACATAAAGTCAGAGAGAGCGTATGTGGTGGCTAGTTCTTAGATGTCAGAGCACAATAGCACAGCCCCTTGAAGCCTTGGTGTGTCTCTCATAATCACCCACGTAAGTGCAGGTGACCTCAGAGGTCAGAAGTAGGCATCAAATCCTGTGGAGCTGAAGTTACAGGTGGGTTCCCAGGGGTGCTGGGAACTGAACTTGAGGCCTCTGGAAGAATAGTGCATGCTCTTAACCATCAGCCGCCTCCCCTGCCTCCCTAAACCATCAGCTGCTTACAGCTCACACCAGCATTTAAACATGGCTTTAGAAATATTTGGAATTACCAAGTATTTTGTTTTTTTACTTCATGTGACTTGGTGAGCACGTCCACATGAAAGTCTTTTATGTTGATCTTCTAATAAACTGATATTACAACTGCCATGCTGTATTTAATTATTTCTCATTCGCTCAGAGGAAAGCACTTGGGTTAAACCTCGGATTTTTTGCCCATCCTTTACCCAAAGCTCAGATCAACTTCCCCTCACTTACTGGGAGGTCCCTCATTCGATTTCTTTCAAAGTCTGTCCTATGGTAACTCAAAGCTCAGATCAACTTCCCCTCACTTACTGGGAGGTCCCTTGTTCAATTTCTTTCAAAGTCTGTCCTATGGTAACTCACCCCCACAGACCTGCTATTCATGAGAGTGGGCACAACTGGTTTAGAATGTAGATTGTTCAGCCCAGTAACACACCCTCCAGTCTGAACTCACCCCACAGGGCTCTGAGACCCAACATTTTTAAATAATTGAGAGACTTTTATGTCTGCTCGAATGTGAGGTCACCTGCAAGTTCAGCTTCTTACGGTGTCCTGTTGGACGACAGCCGATGCCACTCACACTTGATGTCGCTCACACTCATTCAGTCCTACAGGAGCCGGACCCATCGTATGCTCAGATCACACCGATGAAAGCAGCGAAGGTGAAGAATATTCTGGGTCTTGTCCATAAAGGCTCCCCAGGCCTAATGCACGAGCTCTCCTTCCGTCTCTCCACTAAACCTGGAAGACCTGGGAGACTCGGGGGCTGTCTGTAAAATGAGCTTGGCTTTCCACATAGCTGCTGGGAGGAGGGGCAGCTGGAAGAGGTGCCTGAGCAGGGGGACCTATGAGGGTCTGCATGAGGCATAGCAGTCTTTAGTGTTAAGGCAAATATACATGCATGCACACACACATGCATCCACATGTGCATACACACATACATATATTCTGTGTGTATGTGTGTGTGTGTGTGTGTCCTGCATCCATCAGCACCACACAGTAATGAGTAGTGCTCTTCATGTAACCACTGCCGTGACTCCATCCACCTCACAGTTGCTCATGTTAGATATGCTATCATCAGCTAAAACGCTTGGGCTCAGGAGGCTGACAGTTCACTAACTTCAAGTCCATTGCAATGAGTGAACTCTTTCTGGCCAGCTGTCTGCCTGATGAGTCTCCTGTTTTGGGTTTGCATGGTGGAAAGGTCCCTTTGAGCCTTGGCTAGGAGTCACTGCTGTTCCCTATCAACAGGAACCAATTTGCCTCTGGGCTCCTTCCCAGCTTCACCCCCAATGACTTCTTTCTTCTTTCTCCTCCTGTCCTCAGAGGTGGGCGCACAGAGACGGGCCTAGCCCTGAAAAGCCTGAGCAGAGGGTTCCCTGGAGGCAGAAATGGCTCTGTGTCTCAGATCCTCATCATCATCACAGATGGCAAGTCCCAGGGGCCTGTAGCTCTACCAGCTAAAGAGCTGAGAGAAAGGGGCATCGTTGTGTTTGCCGTAGGAGTCCGTTTTCCCAGGTAAGTAAATGCCTCAGTCATTCTGTGTCAGCTTCGGGCAGTGGGGCCACCGACTGGAAAAGCCTGGCTAGCTGCAGCAGAGACTGGGGTCTGGGAAGACTGACTGGTGTCTCCCCCAGTCTGGGAGACGCTGTGTCTCCCCCCCACGCCCCCCGGTTTTGCTGTTCCGACTCTAGTGCATAGTGCGTTCCCAACCTTTAAAAGCATTGAAGTTTCATGCTACCCTCTGCTGAACCTTTGGTTGTAAGCATCAGAAATTAAACTCACTTGACAAAATATAAATCAATGGAATCAACTCATTTTGCCATGTGTATGAGCAATATGTATGAGCAACCTGCCCCTCAGGGGCAGGAGTCATGGGATTCAGTACTGCTCAGCTCTGCTCTGTCCACCACACATCTCTCAAGCTTTCTGGACTGTCCCTTCTGCCTGGATTTCTGGGAAAGAAGAGGTTGGGGTCATGGACAACATTCCAGCCCACAAAGTCACACCTCCATGCTGGCAGGCGGGTGGGTCTCCAGCTTCTGCCAGCCCAGTTCTGATCTGCCTCAGTCACATGTACACCCCAGCTGACAGTGGCTGGGGAGTCTATGTGAGGTCCACCACCCTCCTCCAGCCACCCTCAACCAGGTGTTGAGCAAATCTGCCTTCCTAGAAGACAGGGTCAAATCCCCCAACCCTCTCAGCCTTAAAAACAGTATAGTTCCTAGTCCTTGGGTCTCTAGTCGTAAGTCTAGGTGAAATGACCCTGGGTTAGCCATCAAGCTTCTGTTTAGGAATTTCTTTTGTCTTATTATTCTTTTCTCTCTATTAGATTAGGTTTCCTCCTTGTGCTGACACTAGTGTAGTCTTGGAATAGACCTTATAAATACCCATCTATCTCATGGGAAAGACTAGATAGTAAACAAATGGATGCATATGTAGGAAATGTGACTTCAGGTGGAAAGAGAACCAAAGAGAAGGCCAAGCGGGGAAGGGCTGATGGGAAGACGGGGGTGGGGGGAGCAGCTTTGGTAGAAGTGGGGCTGCCAAGGCTGCTCCGAGGAGTCAGTTGATTGTTTGATTTTTAAGAACAAACATGGCAGGTAGTAGCAAGGCCCTAAGGCAGTGAGTAGCTTGATGTGGATCGGAGCAGCAAGTAAGCTGCCAAATCATAGGAAACATGGTAGATGGAGCAGCCTGGGGAGGCCGCTCTGTTGTGGGTGGCAGGGAGATGGCTCCCTGGATGAGAATACTTCCTGAGCAAGTGTGAGGGCCTGAGCTTAGATTCTCAGCACCCATGTTTAAAAACAAAACAAAACAAAACAAAACAAAACAGAGAAGTAGCTGCATATACCTGTAACCCCAGAGCTATAGGGACAGTGACAGGAGGATCTGTAGGAGCTGCCGGCATCAGCCAGCAATCTCAGTGAGCTGCCGGCTGAGAGAGCAAGGTGGAGGGGCGAGCTCAGTGAGCTGCCCTCTGAGAGAGCAAGGTGGAGGGACGAGCTCAGTGAGCTGCCCTCTGAGAGAGCAAGGTGGAGGAGTGAGCTCAGTGAGCTGCCCTCTGAGAGAGCAAGGTGGAGGGACGAGCTCAGTGAGCTGCTATCTGAGAGAGCAAGGTGGAGGGGCGAGCTCAGTGAGCTGCTGTCTGAGAGAGCAAGGTGGAGGGACGAGCTCAGTGAGCTGCTGTCTGAGAGAGCAAGGTGGAGTGGTGAGCTCAGTGAGCTGCCGGCTGAGAGAGCAAGGTGGAGGGGTGAGCTCAGTGAGCTGCCCTCTGAGAGAGCAAGGTGGAGGGGCGAGCTCAGTGAGCTGCTGTCTGAGAGAGCAAGGTGGAGGGACTAGCTCAGTGAGCTGCTGTCTGAGAGAGCAAGGTGGAGGGGCGAGCTCAGTGAGCTGCTGTCTGAGAGAGCAAGGTGGAGGGGTAGGGCCAGCCAGATAACTAATGTCTTCTTCTGGCCTCAGAACACACATCCACACACACACACACCACATACATACCACACCACACACACATATACCACACTCACACTACAAACACATGCGCACGCACACACACGTAGGCACACACACATACATATACATACTTATACCTCATGTGTGTAGGCACACATATATACCACAACACTCAGGCATATACATACACCACCCACCTACATGTACACACATATGCACAGGCATACTTACCCACCCATATACTGTGCTCGCATATGTACACACACACACACACACACAGATTCTATTTTAAAACTCCATTGTGGATATTACTGAAGGCTTTGGCATTTGCTGTGAGTACAGTGGAAAGCTCAGAGGGTGTGGGAGGGGAGGGGTGTTGACAGAAATGGCAGTTTCAGGAGGTCACACTGGCTGAAGCACTATGGAGGAGGCTTTAGAACAACTCAGACCAGAGACAGTTCTGTTCAAAGCACTAAGCTGCTGGTGCCTGCTGGGCATGCTGACGGGGACGGGATGGGGGCACTGGGGCATACTGGGGTGTGTTGGGGCATACCGGAACATGGCTGGACCTGAGATGTGTGGTGAAGGTCGAACAGGGTAATGGCTGTGGAGTCCCGTGTGGACTGGGAGTGGAGAATAGAGGATCCTGGGTAATGGCTGTGGAGTCCTGTGTGGACTGGGAGTGGAGAATAGAGGATCCTGGCCTGCACCCTAGAGTGAATGGTGATGCCATTTCCTAACATGGTGGAGGATAAAGGGAGGGGGACCAGGAGGACATTTGAAAGTGTGCTCTGGCCCCCTTTATGCTGCCTGAGCTTCTTTGTGATGCTTCTCCACTCTAGTTAGCACTTGAATTCCTTGGGCAGCTTTTGAGAAAACCTGCTGTTGGGCCAGAACAGTGGACAGGGGACCGGCAGGCCACATCTTGAGAAGCCCCCTTCTGTGTGCCAAGGGGTAACTGGGTACTGCGTGAAAGCCTACATGGAGTCGAATAAGATGCAAAGTTAAACATTAGTCAAGTTTGGAGCTTGATAACCATCTCTTTCAACAATGGCTTCTCTTCTCATCACAGACTCCTTCATTTTCATTAATTTTAACACTGTTTCTCAGCATCAGAGTCTGGGCACACATGCTTGCCGAGGTACACTTGTGGAGGTCAGAGAACAACTTGTGGGAGTCCATTCTTCCTTTCTACCGTGTGGGTCCCAGGGGTCCAACTCAGGTCATCAGGCTTGGCATGGCACCCAGACCTGCTGAGCCTCTCACTGGCTCTTAAAACAAACAAAAAGTGAAATTAGCATTTATATGCTTTGTCTTATTACATAAAGCTCTCGTCTTACTTAGGGTCATCCACATAGCATTTGTCCTGGCACCGGTGGTAACACTTCCTGGGCACTGAAGGATTCGGACCATTCCCCTCCTGGGCAGCACCGTGCTGGACCATTCCCCTCCTGGGCAGCACCGTGCTGGACCATTCCCCCTCCTGGGCAGCACTGTGCTGGACCATTCCCCTCCTGGGCAGCACCATGCTGGACCATTCCCCTCCTGGACAGCACCGTGCTGGACCATTCCCCTCCTGGGCAGCACCGTGCTGGACCATTCCCCTCCTGGGCAGCACCGTGCTGGACCATTCCTCTCCTGGGCAGCACCGTGCTGGACCATTCCCCCTCCTGGGCAGCACTGTGCTGGCTAAGATGCCTTGGGTCTCTTTCCTGTCTTAGAGTCCTGCTTGCTTTATCTTTCTCAATTCAAACAAAGTTTCATTTCTGATTGTTTTTAACAATTAATATTTAACTTGAAAAACAAGCAGAAAGGATTAGGCAACGATGAAATGTTACACATCTGTATAAGTTTGTGTGCGCAACTATGTAACGAATTCCCGAAGTTACCGAGTCGCCGAGTCGTTCTCCTCAGCGTGACTTTTAGTTAGGAGAATAGGTTGAATTCCCTAACACTTTGTCTTGCCAGTGAGCAGGTGGGTTTGAGGACAAGGCCTTTAGCACAGAGTGGACTGTAACTGAGCTTCCTTGAGAACTTCCTGAGTTTACTTCTCAGGCTTTCCCTGGCAGAATAGTTCACTATGAAGTGACAGCTGGGTCAGTGGGATGGCACTGTGGCCCAGGAGCTAGGTAGGCAGAAAGAGGAGAGAGGACATGGTAGTAGCTGTTGGAATTTCCCCCCAGGTGGGACGAGCTGCTCACGCTGGCCAGCGAGCCAAAGGACCAGCATGTGCTGCTAGCTGAGCAAGTAGAGGATGCCACCAATGGTCTCTTCAGCACGTTTAGCAGCTCTGCGCTCTGTGCCACTGCTGATCCAGGTAGGACTGACCAGCCTACAAGGGAGTGGCCCGGAACCTGACAAACTAGGGCATGGGCTAAACAGGGCTCCTGGGGCAGGAGCCTCCCAGGAAGGGTGGGTAAGGGAGACAGGCAGCCCCTGTCCTGGGTGCTCTGTCCTGTTTCCTTATTGCTGGCTTTGTGGGGTTCCCAGCTGGAGTTCTGAGCTTGTGTCTGTGGGACAAGGGGCCTGGGATTTAGTGTTAGACTTGGTAGGGCTCTTTTCCCTGTTGAGGAGATGAACCAAGTCCACATCCCTCCTTGGCGACATGGAGGAATTCAGGGAGGCCTTGAGCTGAGGACTCCTGTCTGGGTTCACCCCAGACCTACAGCGACACTCAGATAGAAAGTGCCTGTGTGTGCTGTCAGTGGAGCTTCGGGCAGAGGAAATCCAGACAGGACTTCACATCAGTGCTCTGCCCTGAGAGAGGCCACAGAATCCACAGTAAGCTGTAGAGTAGCACCCCATGGCAGCCACTCTGTGGAGTGGGGGCTGAGGCAAACAGTATCCCTTGTCTTATGGTGTATGTGTGTGTGTGTGTTCTGACACAGACTGCAGGGTGGAAGCTCACCCGTGTGAGCGGAGGACGCTGGAGACCATCAGAGAGCTCGCTGGCAATGCCTTGTGCTGGAGAGGATCGAGGAAGGCAGACACCGTGCTGGCTGTGCCCTGTCCCTTCTACAGGTTGGTCCACAGGGTCTTCAGGCAGAGCCCATGATTCTGAGTGCTCTGAAGCTGCAGAGAGATTAGCACTTTGAGTTCTGGTGCTGGACGCGGCTAGACAATTTGTAACAGAAAAAGATGGGAGATGGAAGAAGAGGCTGGGGCTGGATCTTTCTGTCCTGTGGTGAGGAGCTCTTTCTGCCACAGCAGAGCTCCCAGGACTGGGGAGGGGCAGTGATGGTATGGCTTTGGGGCCAGGTGGCCAATGTTCGGACCCCAAGCCTATGCTGCTTTGGCTGCGGTGTGGAGGGAGACACCTGGCACGTGGCTGTTCCAAGAATGGTGACTTTTGTGTTACCACAGAATGCTAGTGTCATCAAGTATGGTGGTTTTCAAATCCTCTTTGAGCTTTGGGTTTTTTTTTTGTTTTTTTTTGTTTTTTTGTTTTTTTGTTTTTTTTTTTTGTTTTTTTTTTGAGGACACTGGTCTAGAACAGACAGAAGCAGCAGCAGGGTGAAAGGCTGGGGTGGGGATGCTGGGATGCTGGAGGGAGCCTGGCACCGTGGTTATTCAAGCTGTCTCCCTCATTATCCGAGCTCCACAAACACAGCTGAGGGCGACAGAGCATTCTGATATAAAGAGGGAACTGAAGACCAGGGATGGAGGTAATGTGCCTGGTCACATAGCCGACTCCAGACCCAGAGCCCATTCCCAGAACCCCCCTCCCTGCACTGTGATGGTGGTGGCAGTGGTAAATCTGTTCCCAGATGGGAATTTTGCCCACATTCATTTCTAACATTTTTGTTACTTGTTTTTCAAGACAGGGTTTCTCTGTATAGCCCTGGCTCTCCTGGAACTTGCTCTGTAGACCAGACTGGCCTTGAACTCAAAGATCTGCCTGCCTCTGCCTCCTGTGTGCTGGAACCAAAGTGTGTACCGCCACACCTGGCTACATTTCTAACTTTTAATGTGACACCTGGTTAATAATACCTTTTTTTTTTTTTTTTTTTGGATGGGGGATCTGGTTCACTTGAAACTTTCCCTGCCTCATCTAATAAATGAGAGTCAGGATAGGATCGCCTCAGGCAGGAGAGGAGCATTAGTGCTGTGATATCTGAAGACTTCACTTACCCTACCTCTGCATTTCCTGAATTGTAGCTGGAAGAGAGTGCTCCAGACACACCCTGCCAACTGCTACAGAACCATCTGTCCAGGTATGGCTTGCCTTTTGGACCCACGGACTCTCTTTGAGGATGGTTTATAAAGGGACACTGACAGTCCTAAGCAGATGTTGGCATGGTCCCAGGTCAACGAGTGCGTTTCCTGTTATGCTTTGCCTTCATCTGCTCAGTGGCATAGCTTTGGAATGACCCATTAGCCAATGTGGCTTTGGAATGACCCATTAGCCAATGTGCTTTTCATCCATGAGACACACACCGAGGAACAACTTCACAGATGCCTATGTCTAGTATTAAACCTGGGGAGATGCCTGAGTGTTTTCACCTCTGTCAAGTGGAGTTACATTTGCCAGAGGTCTACAGTCTCTCCCATTCTCCACCATAGATGACCTCATTCTAGGCATTACTCACGAACGTGCTTCATCACGGTAGAGCCCCAAGCAGGAAGAGTTGTCGACACCATTAAACACCATTCACCAGAGTCCCAGGGCGCCCTCACTACGCCCCCACTACATCCTCCTCCCCCACTGTCCTGCAAGCAAAAAACCACCCCTATGTGGCGTTTGTCTTTTTGTGGGTTTGCCACCCCCAGTGAGCTAAGGAGCACTTCCAGGCAGGGAGTGAGTGTTCTGAGCCTGGGTCAGGCAAGCCCCTTTCCAAGTGCTGAACCCCCCATGTTACTGGTCCCTGATACGAAGGAGAAAGTGACTCAGAGGCCATGGCTGTTCAGAAATTGTAAACCCCGAGACCTGAGCTTGAGCCCCTGCTCTGCCCTGGCCAGTCACCTGACCTCAGCGAGACTTCCCCTCGTGGGGCTCCCACTTCCTTTCTCCATTCTTAGGGTGGCTACAAGGATAAAATGGGTCCTTGCTTTGTGGTTAACACAGGCCTCGTCCCTGCAGCAGATACTCAGTCGAAGGCTTCTGTAGTGGTTCCTGAGCCTCGAGAGTTCCCCAGGATGCTCAAGCTGCTAGTATCTACCACCAATCAGTCATCCTTTAATCGCTGTGATGTGGCTAGTAAACAGGAATGCGCTAGTGTTTTGAAGAAGAAGTGCTTGCCGGTCTCAATGCGCTCTTAGCTGTTCCTTAAGCTTACACTAGTGCACAGAGATCCTTTATGTTCTCTGTGACTTTGGGAGGAAGGCCGTGGGGGAGCAGGGAATTCAAGCAATTCATGGCTACAGGGTACACTTTAGAATGGCCTGGCTTTGGTGTATGCTGGCTTTCCTGTGTTCCACACCAGCCTTAGGAAAGCATCACCCACAGTATGCACTGAGCATTCAAAAGCAAATGGCTTAGCATCTCCCCAGAGCATTTTCTTCACATCAGGACATCCCACGGATTCATTTACTTTATGTCTGCTGATTGTGGGAGAAGTGTGAGGAGAACGAAGCTTGGGAAGGTGAATTAATATGCCCACAGAGGCAGAGGTGGCTATGTTTATCACTGGGCTGCCTGACTGCCACGTGTAAAAACTCATGGCTCTCTGTGCCACGAGGCAGGAGCCTTAGGCCACCCTAGGGTATTCTTGAATAAAGAAAGGGGCCCTTTAGCCCACAGCTGTGCAGCCACCCATTGCTATGGGATCATCATCCTTAGTAAACTCAAGTAAAACACAAGTTAGTCGTTATGGCAGCCCTGGGCCCCTCTGAGCCTTCTCAGAAGCCTTGGATGGCAATAGCCAGTGTCCTGATACCACAGCGGGAGCACAGCAACATGAACCCACCCTTGATCCGATTGGCAGGGGCCTTACCATCCTTGATCCGATTGGCACAGGCCTTACCAAGGTCTTCCAGCTGCACTGAGTCCCTCCTCTGGGTATGAAGTCCTTTCTTAGCTGTGAGAGCATGGCTGCTCTCCTACTAGATGGTGTGAGCAGAAAGTGGGGCCAACCTTCAGTCAGTACCCTGCACTCTCTGCCTGCCAGCTTGGCTTTTAATGGGTATCTCTCTGGTAGGCCCCTGTGACTCCCAGCCCTGCCAGAATGGAGGCACGTGCATTCCAGAAGGTGTGGATAGGTACCATTGTCTCTGCCCACTGGCATTCGGAGGGGAAGTCAACTGTGGTATGTATGCCTGGACTCCTGGACTGACTCACTGGCAGCAGGCGAGGCCTGGGCTCACCCTTCCTGTTGTCCCCTGCTCCCTGCTGAGTAGAAAGCAACTGGAAGAATTTCAACCCACCTTCTTCCCCCATAGCCCACGGATCCGTTGTATGGTGTGGCCTCAGGCACTCTGTGATTAATCCAAATGGTGGCACCCGGGCAGAGCTGTCAATAGCTACTACCTAATGTCTGAGCATATCTGCTCCTTGTTTCATCTCTTCTAGAAAAGAGGAGCAAGAAGGCCTAACTTCTTTTGATTTTAAAGCCATGGAGTAAAGCTCCTATAGATCTCAGCGCATAGGGGAGTTGTGAATAAGATTATATAAAGTGCTTATCACAGTACCCAGCACACTCATTACATGACTTATACATGTGTGCCGGTGCCTTCATTGGCAATCCATATAGGAAAAGTAAATCTTATACTTCAAACCTACTCAAAATCAGTCCGGGATTATAGCTGTACATGTAAAAAATGAAACAGGGAAGCTTCTCAAAGAAATGTAGGACCGTGTCTCCATGGTCTTAAAAGCTGACAGACATCTTAGAACTCAAGGGCCTTAAGTACAGTGGGAAACAGAGTTGGAGAATAAACTCATTCTGCTCTATAAAAGGCACTTGAACTGTGTCCCTTAGTGGAGGTTGCAGGAAGCATTCTACGTCTGAGTCTCTGGCAAGCACTGGATACTTAGGGGCATGAGTCCCAGCATCTTCCTGGGAGGTTTTTCTGTGCTTGAAGTGGTATCTAGAGTGGGGTTGGTCTGCACACCACAGCGGCCCTAGGTGACATTGTGTATCACTATGATTCCAACAGCCCCGAAGCTGAGCCTGGAATGCAGGATCGATGTCCTCTTCCTGCTGGACAGTTCTGAAGGCACCACACTGGAGGGCTTCCGGCGGGCCAAGACCTTTGTGAAGCGCTTCGTGCAGGCCGTGCTGAGGGAGGACTCTCGAGCCCGTGTTGGGGTGGCCAGTTACAGCAGGGATCTGATGGTGGCGGTGCCTGTTGGGGAATACCAGCATGTGCCAGACCTGGTCAGGAGCCTTGACAGCATTCGCTTCAGCGGTGGCCCAACCCTGACGGGGAGTGCCTTGCTGCAGGTGGCAGAGCACGGCTTTGGGAGTGCCAGCAGGACAGGCCAGGATAGGCCACGACGAGTAGTGGTTCTGCTCACGGAATCACACTCCCAGGATGAGGTGGCTGGGCCAGCAGATCACGCAAGGTCCCGGGAGCTGCTCCTCCTGGGCATGGGCAGTGAGACCATCCAGGCAGAGCTAGAGATGATCACAGGTAGCCCGAAGCACGTGATGGTCCACACAGACCCTCAGGACCTGTTCAGCCAAATCCCGGAGCTGCAGAGGAGGCTATGCAGCCAGCCACGGCCAGGTAAAACCGTGCAGCCTAACTTAGGGCTGGCCAGTCAGCAGACAGATCCATCAGTCTGCCTTCTTGGCACCACCAGCCATTCTTTTCTCCAGTGCCTGTGCTGGGACCTTGAATCAGGGCCTGAGTGTAGGACCTCTGTGGGGATTTCTTGTGTGGACCAGATAAGACAAGCCTATGCACACTCCGCATGTCCAAGCGTGTGCCTGATTATAGGTGTCGTTACTGAGTACACTTGATCATTGTGATTAGTCTTAAGGAGCTCCGAGTCTTACCAAGCCTCCTTAAGAACAGTTTTCTGGCATTTTTGATGTTAACTCATTAAACAGAAGTGTATTCTTGGAACACACACGTGTACACACGCACACACACGCTTGCTGCTGCGCACTTGGACACAGCCAAAGTGAGCATGTTATGATGCCGCCTCTGTCTACCTGGCATGGGCTGTGACCACTTTTCTGCTCATTCTGTTTCCTTACCCGGGAGGCTGATCTTGTGGGCAGCAGTTAGGGGGAAAGCGGCAGCCCTGGGAGTAAGCAGGGCCATGTAGGGGCTGGGCTAGTGCCCGAGATGTCAGAGCTCGAACACATCTGTGAGAGGGCACTTCGGTGCTTCCCTGGGGAGCTGAGTGAAAGGAACCTCACATAGGACTTAGCATCTCAGGTTGTGTTACTGTCCCCAGAGGTGAGAGTCCCCCTTCTGTGGTGGTGGTGAGGACTGTCATGCCCTTTGTGTCCTGTCCTCTAGGCCAGTCTCCTATGGCAAATGATTTTGGTTTTGTTTGTATAGTTGCAGATATATACATAAGACATGCCTATTGCAGAGGGTTCCTGTGTCCATCCATTAGCATAGGTCACTGTTGCATTTAACAAACCAAAATGGATACATTATTACTTAGTACAGCCTACCTCTGCTCAGATTTCCTGACCTTTTACCTGATATCTTCTTATTCCCAAAGCCAGAAATGGCCTCACAGGAGAGTTAGCAGGCCTGTCTCCTCTGGAGGTTGCGGCAGGTTCTCTATTTTCCTTGTGTCCGGTGTGGTTTTTAAAGGCTAACATTATCAGACCACCAGACCCTTTGACTCCATATTTAAACCATCCCAGTGCTCTCTGTGAGGCTGAAAGAAACCCAAGTTCCTTCCACCGGCTTCTGAGAACTTCCTGCCTGGCTGCTGCTGTCTCCTCAGCTCCCCTACACTGAAGGTGCCTCCCTGCTAAGAAGCACCCTGCCTGCCCTCAGCTTCAGCTCCCTCTCCTCCTCCAAAGCTAGCAGGAGCTCGCCTCCCCAGGGAATCTCCAAGCACCTTCCCAGTCACATCTCATCTTGCTGTCCCTCTAGCCCCTTCTTTCCCTGCTTTTCCACCATGCTGCTGCCTCTAGTCCACATTTGTGTTCATTTCCTACCCACATGTCATAAAGCACCACTCAGCGGATGGTGGGCATCAGCCTATTTGATGTAATAGCAGAGCCCTGTGCACAGAGGGCAGGCACTGTGTGGTGTAAGGAGACAGGTGAAAGTGCAGCCGCACCTGTGCTGTCAGGGCCTCCAAAATCCCATATGCTGGACGCTTCTTTCTAAGATCATCTGTGAGTGGCCTGAGCCAGCAGGTGGCTTGTCTTCGCCATCTTATGGCTTCAGTGCTGAGGCCTAATGAGATCACCGTTTCTAAGCCATCAAGGAAAAAAAAAGATGGGGGAGGGAGGCTGAGGTCAAGCAGCTCCCACTGGCTCATGTTAGAATTTATACAGTTTCAGACTTAGAAACTACATTCCCATCGATGGAGATGACAACATGGCTACCTCTAGTAGCCATTCTCAGGAGGTTGGGAATGTCATCAGGGCAGCCATTTGCATTCACTCTAGGAGAAGGGTGAGCTTCGATTGATTGTGAGGAGAGTGGATGCTACATTGGCAGTCAGCACACTGGCTGGCCTGAACTCTGTACCAGGCAGATCTAGACAAGGGACCTATTCTGCTTCTCCTCCAGGCTGCCAGGTGCAGTCACTAGACCTGGTCTTCCTATTGGACGCCTCCGCCTCAGTGGGACGTGAGAACTTTGCCCAAATGCAGAGCTTCATCAGGAAATGCACTCTTCGCTTTGATGTGAATCCCGATGTGACACAGGTTGGCCTGGTGGTGTATGGCAGCCAGGTGCAGACCGCCTTCGGGCTAGACACCCATCCCACCCGGGCTGCCGTGTTGCGGGCCATGAGCCAGGCTCCCTACCTAGGGGGTGTGGGTTCTGCTGGCACAGCCTTGCTGCACATTGAGGACAAGGTGATGACGGTTCAGAGGGGTGCCCGCCCAGGTGTCCCCAAGGCTGTGGTGATGCTCACAGGTGGGAGTGGGGCAGAAGATGCAGCTGTCCCTGCCCAGAAGCTGAGAGACAATGGCATCTCAGTGTTGGTTATGAGCGTGGGAGCCATCCTCAGGGAGGCAGTGCGGAGGCTTGCTGGTCCACGAGACTCCCTGATCCACGTGGCAGCTTACACGGACCTGCAGTACCATCAGGACATGCTCATCGAGTGGATATGTAGAGGTGAGTGGGGTTAAGTACACATCCATTATGGTTGTCTCGAGACAGGACCTTTGCCTGAGCCTTCACAACATGTTTCTATGAGGAAGACAGCTCCCCAGTCCCCACTTGCCATGTGTGAGCTTATGTGCTAAACCCTACAATTCCACAAACTTCTCCAGTGTTACCAACCATGTGCTAAGCTGTTGCTGCAGGGCCACGGGAGACACACTGAGGCGTTAATCCCGCCCCACAGACTATAATGTTGAGCTGAGCTTGCTTAGAACAGGGGCCTTTGGATCTGACCCAGGCCTGGGCACATTCTCCTTTGCAGAAGCCAAGCGGCCAGTCAACCTCTGCAAGCCGAGCCCATGCATGAATGAAGGCACCTGTATCCTGAAGAGCGGCAGTTACCGATGTGGGTGCCGGGGTGGCTGGGAAGGCCCCCACTGCGAGAACCGTGAGTGGATCCCTACTGTTCAGGCATGGGCGGGGGTGGTCTCTTTAGTCCTGCCAAGTTCTACAGTCAGTAGGAGACAGGTTGGGTCATTCACTCATTTATTTATTCCCCTATGAAACACTTGGAAGGGCCTTACATATCTCAGGCAGGTTTTTGTTTTTTGTTGTTGTTTGTTTTGTTTAGAGTAGGAGATACAGGCTGATGGATAAGAGAAAATCTACCCTTATGAAGCTTCCATTTTAGGGAGGAGACAGAGTGAGCAACATTACAGAGCATCAGAATGTTACTATTGTAATACTATTAGAATGTTACATTGGGAGTCGGGTGCATTGGAAACAACCATGACAGGGGGAGGAAGGCCTCGGTTAGCAATATGGAGAGATCCAGAGCACAGGGGATGTTGTCACAGGATGTGGGGCCAGAGACACATAGATGGATAGACACATTGTGGCAGCTAGCGGACATTCTTTCTTGACTATCTCTGGTGACATCAGCAGAACAGCCTGCCGGAGGGGAGGGGCATGAGATCCTTGGGCTTTAGTTAGAAAGTAACTTTAAAGGAGACACAAGTAACAGACTGGGAACTTGAAGATCAGGCAGAAATCAAGACAACTGAGTTAGGGCTTTTCTGCCCTTGGTACATACTGGCTTCCAGTGGCCAAGGGGGAGGTGGGGGCAGGTGGATGGGAGCCTGTGATCTGACACCTTTCACTTGGGGATGGAATTGTCAAGGAAAAGGGAGGTGAGGCAGCTACAGGCTGAGGCGAAGATGCAGACACTCTCAGAATTCATTTTCTTTCCCAGGCATCTTGAGAGGAGATGCCCCCATGGCACGTCGCTTCCGCCAAGAGCCCGCAGGAAGGCAACAGCAGCCAACCCCTTCCCAGAAAGCTCCAGAGCATCTTGGAATCTGAAAGGCCCCATTCTCCGCCAAGTAAATCTCCTGGGGGCCCTGGAGCATCTATTTCCAGCTCTAAGAGTCATTTTGCCCACAAGTCTCTGCCACAGGGGACACTGCTTGGGACAGTAGCAGCTGTCACTCACTATGGTGATGTTGGGAACGCCTGATGTGTCAGTATTTATCTCCTGTATCCATTTGTTGAGGTAAGCTGCCTATCACTTTCCCTAAGGATAAGAGGTAGGCCAGAGAGATCTGATGACCTGCTTGAGGGTCATCACAGATGCTAGACAGATGTTGGTAAGGTGATAACGCTTTGAAGAAAACGTCTGTCAGAGCTTACCACCTGGTGATTGGTGCAAAAGATGGATTTCTCCATTTTCCAAAAGACAGCTCCTATGGATTTAGTTTGAAAAGGGATGCTGGGCAGTGGTGGCGCATGCCTTTAATCCCAGCACTTGGGAGGCAGAGGCAGGTGGATTTCTGAGTTCGAGGCCAGCCTGGTCTATAGAGTGAGTTCCAGGATCTCAAAAAGCCAAAAAAAAAAAAAAAAAAAAAAAAAAAAAAAGAAAAAAAGGGATTGTGTGTCATTTGTGACTTTTTCTGGTGACCAGATCTATGTGTGGGAGGGACTTAGGTAAGTCTTAGATAGCCATTTGACCAATTAACCAGTTTGTGCATAGGGGAGGGGCATATTGTGCGAACAGCCACGTGTGATTGGTCTGGGCGCTGAGCAGACTGCCTCCAGAGGGGCTTCCTTCAGAGTTTACTCAGGAAAGAGTGGCAGTGCATTGGCTGCCCTCCTCTTCTCAAACTCAGCAAATGAGGGGTAAGGGGGTGTCGGGAGGCTTGCTCTCAAAGCTTACTGTGCTGCTGTGTCTTAATGTGCACCTCCTGCCCAGCCGGTAACATGTCCGGGCAGATTGCTCGTTTGTCCATCAGGACTGTATCTGCTGGCAATGAGGATTCTTTGGAATATCTTTGGCAAACTAGGTACTTAAGTGCAGTGCTAACACATCAATTCCCCCACCTCACCCCCAAGCCTCCTTGCTTGTGCTGTTTGAAGCAGTGTTTTTGGAAGAAGCCATTTGTAGAACTCTGGGAGCTACAGGACAGCATCTGAGAAGCATTGGTAATGACGTGTATGTGTATCTATGTGAGGCCAGTGCTATAAACTCTGTTTGTGTTCTGTGCAGCAGTCTGGCTGGCTGAGACGCCACTCCAGGTTTGCAGTATGCTTCCCCCATCCCCCGCCCCTTATTTTCCTTCACATTTACACCTGGGATGTGAACGGTGCATATTGTTAGATTTCAGTCACTGAACCAATCTGTAGACATGGTCACAGCAGAACAGGGCTGATGTCTTTGCAGAACACTAGGGCTTCCCAAATGCCTGCACAGCTGTAGTCACAGCCCCTTCCTGTGAACGCCTGTCCCTGTCTGTACCTACGCTTTTCTTGTCAGTCTGCTATATTCTGCTTCACTTTGGGCTGTCAGCACCATGTTCAAGGAGTCAGAATTTGGTCTTGATGATTTTTAAACATAAAATAAAACATTTATGTTCTGAATTTCCTTAATCATTTGTCTAGGCAGACTTGTACAGATTGGTACGGTTCTTTTTTCCCAAGAACTGCTTGGGAGCCTGTTTAACCTCCAGAGGTCTGGTGTTCAACTGTCTGCATGAAATCAGCTTCTGTAGATGGCATCTGCATGTGGAGCCTTGTTAATGATACAGTTGGTGCTCTCTCAGTCACTGGTTAGGGAGCCTGAGAGTCTCTTGCTAGGCTACCCCATGCGGCCCTGCCGGTTTTTATAGTATATATTTTATAGTATATATATATATATATATATATATATATATATATATATATATATACACATATATATATACGTGTATATATATATATACACACATATATATATGCATATATATATTATGTATATATCAGTGTGTAAACAATCAAGACCTTTGCCCCATACCATTCCATGAAATACAAGGGAAACCCAAAATACAACGAACATTTTATTAAAAAAAAAAAGGCTAACTCCCCACTTGATAGAGATCACCAAGTGTTTACGATACAGGAAATAAATGCCCGGGGATTAGAAAGACAATAATATATGCATAAAAACATTTAGCCTTCAGAAACCAGTGGTAGATAGCTGGTTCCAAATGCTCAGAAATGGGGCAGGTAACCAATGAAATGTATCAACTTGTGTTAGTGCTGTCACAGAGACAGCACCTAAGACAGCACTGGCTGCCAATCGGACAGACAAGACAGACTACTCAGATTCATGCTTAGCTGTTTTCCTTGCAAGGGGACCAGAAATTTAAAACATCTTTAAAATGGTAATGAAGAGGTAATTAACCAACTCTTTTCTTAAAACTGGCCTGGCCACAAGATAGAGTCTGTAAACACACAGGTATTTTTCCTCTATATACTACAGCATTGTTTAAAGTGTGCCTGGACTTGGGGGGAAGCCTTTGTGACCCCTGGGGGGCCAGTGCCTTAGCTTGGTTCCCAGTATGTCCCTCTGCTACTGATTCCAGGGTTCTAGTGTTCTTTAAGATCATCAAAGACCACGTTGAGCCCACCCAATGTGGAGGACAAACATGGAGACAATGCATGATTTAAACCTCAGCATTGACAAATACAGGATGAAAGATAAGGGGTCAGAAATTTAGATTTTCTCGTAACCAAAAGCCATGTGGTTATTTTCTCACTACCTAAAAATCTTGACAAAACAGTTGAGTGATGGATGAAATCTTAGAAAAGGGAAGCACATTGTCTCATTGATAGCCAGTAGATTTCGTCTCCAAAGACACCACTGATGCGGCCGCTGTGTTCCCTTGGCTTGAAGAGGAGACGGGCCTTCTCTTAACCGAAGCTCTACCCGCAGTGAGCACCTCATCCCTTGCTTCACCTTTCCTCAGGGTTGCTGTTCTACTGAAGGACTTGACTGGAGCAGGATTGTCACCAAGGTCCACAGTCACTTAAGAGTCTTTAGGCAATTCTTGTTTCCTAGCTGGCTCCTTTCTTCTCCCACTCCTACAGTGCGGACATAAAGCACCCCACCCCCCAAAAAGAAAGTTATCCTCTGTATGTCTACCTTCACATATATAGAAAAAGGTCAGAAAAATTAGGAGCTCCGAAGCAGTTACAAACAGAGCTAGCCTCGTCCCTGGGAGGAGCACAGCCGAATGCCGTAATAGAGGCTATGCAATTAAATGGATTTAATAGTTCACCATTGGTGAGGGTGGGGGTATCTGATATTTTCAGCATCTACACAGGACAGGAACAAAGAACAGAGTTTGTCAAAGCTAACATGTCACCCCACGAGGGTTTCTTACTGTCCATGTCAGTTATGGATTAATGAGGCTTCTCCTTTAGCCCTCAGGGAGAAACTGTCATTGGGTCAGGCCCTGTTTTTACTTTATTGGGCTTTTTGTCACTGGCTTCTTTGGTTTTGATGGTATAAATCTTTTAGGTTGAAAACATTTCAGTCACAGCCTGTCCCTGCAATCTACTCCTAAGGGGTCGTGGGTGGAGATGGCCTCAGGCTCATTGGAAAGAACACTTGATATACATAAGCACTTTCCTGGTTAATCAGTAGGAAAGACTGGGCCATGGTGGCATTCTGCTGAGAGCAAACCTCTCACTCAGAGCTAGTGCCAAAAGCCACAAAGCTCCATCCGTGGCTGAAGAGAGGCCGCTTACCTTGGCTTTCTGCAGGACAGTGCCTTTGCCTGTGACCATGACGGAAAGGGGCCTGTTCTTGAGCACAGATGCAGAGTTGACTGGCGTGGAGTCTGGTGGGGGGTTGGGGATGGCAGCTTTGGGCTGTGGCTGGGAAGGAGAAAAAGGACTGGGTCAAAGGTTAATATATGTATAAAACCCACCTCTCCTCACCTGTGCCAGGAGGCCCTATGTAGAGCTCAGAGGAGCCCCAGAATCCAGCACTCACACGAGGGCTCATGTTGTCCAGGTGGGTGGTATCCACAGTGGTGCCCAGGGTCACGGGCCCAGCCTCTGCCTTCTTCAGGTTGTCCTTCACCTCCACGATGCTGAGCTCAAGGTCTACACGCCTGCTCTCCTCCATCCGGCATTCCTCCTCTATTTTCCTCAGCGTCTGCTCCAGCTTGGCCAGGGCCCCCTTATCTGCAGAGAGAATCAAACTTGCTGCAGAGGACAGGGAGCCATGCTGGGCAGAGGCAGGTTTCTTTGGGGTTCAAGAAACAAATTATGATGTGGTAGTCTGAATGAGAATGGCAGCCCTCGGCTGGTATGTTTGAATGCTTGGTCCCTGGAAGGTGGGACTGCTTGGGAAGGATTGGGTGTGGCCTTGGTGAAGAGGGTGTGTCGTTCCTGGTTAGTGCTCTCTGTGGTTTGTGGTTCTGTCTCAACATGTGAGCTCCAGTGCCTGCCTGCTGGCTGTCATAGTCCCCACCATGACTGTCAAGGATTCAACTCCTCCAAAACTGTGAGCCCCACATTCCATCTGTCCTTCTATAAGCTGCCTTGGTCATGGTATTTTGTCATAGGAATGGAAAGGTCACCAGGACAACTGCTAGCTGAATATGTATTAAAAACCCACTGCCCTGTGCACATTGAATGGGTTCACTGCTGGACAAATGGACTCTGTCCTGACAACTAAAAAGTGGAGAGACTCTGTCCCCAAGGCCTTCTTTCAATTACCATAAGCTTCCCAGGAACCTGTTGTATTTGTCCCCAAACCTGTTAGGCCGGTTGCTCTTGCTGGCGCAACTCTGATTTAAATATCAACCGAGATCCAGGTCAAGTAATTCTGAGAGGCCTCAGAGATAAGTTGCTAGGAAACCTCCCATGAGCCAGCTGAGACTGGAAAATCACCCATAAGGCCTCAGACTTCTTTACTAGTGTCTCCAACTTCGTGGCACTTTAGACAACAGCCTGGAAGTTAAGTAGTGCCCTGCAGGCTTGGGTAGCATAGGGATGGCATGGCATATCAGTCAGCTGACCCAGATCTCACGCCTAGGCCCAGTGTCAACCTGGGACAACCTAAGCACCTGCTGGTGCTGTTGGCCGTGTCCCACGGATCCAGGCAGAGATAGCCTCAGATAGGACCAGAAGAAGATGGTCCTTTCTGGGGGGGTGGGGGTGGGGGATCAGGCCAATGATCCAGAGGTAGATGACAAATCCGGGTTCATTCCCTCTCAAAGCCAATGTGTATTGAGACAAGCTTCCACCATGGCCCTCTACCCAGAGCCCCGCTACCTGTGCATCTTAACAGGGTCTCTTTGAGCTCCCGTTTCTCTCTGCGGAGCTGAGCCAGGTGCCCTCGGATCTCCTCCTTACTCCTCTCCAGCCTCTCCTTCTCCTCCGTGTACCGCTTCACTTCCGCCTCTGTCCGGTTCTTCCCAAGTTTGATCTCTACGGACCAGAGAGGGAACAGCTTGTCTCAGCAGGGATGGATGAGGGTCGGACTGAAGCCCTCACCCTAGGCTTAGAACACCCATGCTGGATGCTAGCCCCACATTGTTGGGGTGGTCCAGGGCAGGTTTCCTCGCCTCTGTGAACCCGTCCTCTGTGCGAAAGAAGAGGATCAGGCCGAATGGCCACATCTAAAGTACTAAGCCTGGATCTAGGCTGTATACCTGCACTGGTCACCCTCAGCTTATCCTTCACGGGTGGGCTGGCAGTGACGGGGGCAGAAGCCATGGTGTCCGGGCAGTTGGCTGGGAAGGAGATTCTCTGCTGCTCGGCCTGCAGCTTAACCGTGGTAATTCTGGGGGTGGGCTCGATGGGCTCCAAAGACTCCTGACCCTCTGGCTGCCTCTGCCAAGAGAAGTCACACATTGCTCTATGACTGCAAGGTTTGGTGAAGTGACTGGGTACCATTGATGGGATGGCTTGTACCTGCTGTGCCTCCAGGCCTCCTGGGGACTCTGTGTGGGTCTCCTCTGGGGTGGTGCCTGGCTTTGGGTCTACTGTGAGGGTCTCAGCTACATCATCCGGAGGTGGCACCACTGGGAGAGAGGCCTGCACCTGGACCTCACTGGTGCTGTGCAGGAAGGACTTGACCGGGGTGAGATCCAGGTACACCCTGTCTAGCTCACTACCACTGTTAGCATCATTGACAGCAGGGGCGGCTTCCTCGGCAGGCTCCACCTACAGGAAAAAGCCAAGGGTGTTTACTACCTCATTCCCTTGGCTGTAATGGACCTCAGGTTGCCTGTCCCCTCTCACGTTGCAGTTCCTGGGGGGCTCCCTCCCTTCTAGGGGAACCCTCTGTGGGGACCTGAATGGGATGTCAGAGCCCCAGGCAGAAGACATTCTGTGTAAAGAAGGAAGTGACAAGTCTTTCCACAGTGGGGGTCAGGATTGAGGGACAACAACCCTGCTACAACTACTTCATTCCAGACCCAGGACCCTGCCACCAGCATGGTCCACCCGCTCAGTTGAAGGCTAATGTGCCAGTGCTTCCTCTCACACTACTGGCCGTCCATTCCCCACAGCCAGCACCGAACAGAGCAAATAACCAGATGTTGTTTTCTAGATAGGTCTCCAGTTAGGTGAGTCACATGCAACCCCATGCACAAAAGATGGCCCCGTAGGTGACTGGGAACTGCTGGTCTTGGGGACAGTCTGACTGTCTGTGATGCCCCCCCCAAGTCCAAGTGCTCACCACCGCCATCATCGGCTCTGACACCTCCACGTCATCATATAGCTCTTCCTGGCAGTCCCGGCTGGGCAGGCCGTCAATGTACGTGTTGGGCTCTGAGAACTTTCTCTGCATCAGTCTGGAAGACATACGTGGGTGCAAAAAGCTTCCAGGTCCCCGTAGAATCTCACCCACCGCAAAGAACGCAGAGTTAAAGCCCTGGGCTACACAGACCTGAGATAAATGCCTGTCTCCTCCCAGCCAGGGCCATCTCCTTTCTCTTGTTCAGAACTCTTGGGTCTAGATTTCCCCTCCAGGGAAAACAAGCTTCCCTACGCCCAGTCCGTCCTCAGAGTCCTCCAGTCATCTCCTAAGGGTTCTTCGCTTTCATTATAATACCAGCCTCAAGATCCCAGGACATTTCACCCCCACGGTGCACCTGGGGCACCTCAGACAAGATGTATCCCCATTTTGTACATTAGGAAACAGGCCCCATTTCAGGGACCAAGCTGGCCTCTGACTGGTAGCACCCTCTAGTCCGAGACACTCCTGTCCAAGCCCGTCTGCTCATCTATAAAGTGAAAGTGCCTACCTTGCCCTGCATATCCCAGAATGCACTAGAGACCCAGTGAGGAATCCAGGGGAAGGGCAAAGGGAAGTCAGGAAAGGTGCCTACTCTGTGCTTAGGAGCTTAAGAGCATCTAATTGTAACAGACCCTGGGGCTAGCTTTTCTCCTTAAGGATGGGCCATGCAGCTTCCGGGCCCCTGCTTTTCACTCCCCTACTGCAGGACCAAGCAGGAATTGACGGACCCTGTGCTCCCGGTGGGCATGCTGCCCTACTTCCCACCCGGTCTAGAAGCAAGGCTGGATTAAAGGACACGCAAGGAAAGGCCTCTTCTTACTCACAAGAGAGAGGTTTTGGCCGCACTCACAATACAGGAAACCCTTTCCGCATCCACATAGTCGTAGGTGAGCTCTTCCGGGTCTGTCTTGGAGCCCGACTCTGAGAGCAGGAGGCCTAGCCAGTGGCCCATCTCCTCTGATGACTTGGCCTAGAGAGAGGACATGCAGAGTCATCAATAAGGAAGGAGTGCTATCCTGGCCTGTCCCTCCCCCTAGGCCAGGACAGCTGGCTCTAGTCCCTGCCACCAATCGTAAGACCTGTGCAGGACACCCTCAGTTTTACAGGCACACTGTGTCCCCAAGTGAACTAAATAGCACTTTCTGGCAGTGACCATGGTGATGCCTCAGGGGCACCTCCTTATTGTCACAGTGGTGCCACCTCAGGGGCACCTCCTTATTGTCACTGTGGTGCCACCTCAGGGGCACCGCCTTATTGTCACTATGGTGCCACCTCAGGGGTACCGCCTTATTGTCACGGTGGGTGGTGCCACCTCAGGGGCACCTCCTTATTGTCACCGTGGTGCCACCTCAGGGGCACC
>NW_022196904.1:188394496-188446996 GCF_008632895.1 Mastomys coucha
TGTCACCGTGGTGCCACCTCAGGGGCACCTCCTTATTGTCACCGTGGTGCCACCTCAGTGACACTCCAGACATCGGTGGGGAGCATCACATGCGACTGTAGACATGAGTTTCTAGAAGCTGATCGCTACATTCTCAAGGTAAAAACCATGAAAGATAGACTCTTCCATGGACAGTAATTGTCCCTCTTGTCATCTTGACCCATACATTCGAGAGTGCCGAGACACTTCCTAAGAAAGCCACGTTCAGGTTTATTTTTATGACACCAATAAAGTGGAGGAATCAGAAAGGCCTAATACAAGAGCAAGAAGTCCTAATTTACTAACTGGGTCCCAACAAATCTGGTGTTTCCTTTTCGGGGACAGTGCATCCCAATCAACTGCAGATACTGGACATTTCTATTCAAAAGTCAATATTATGTCTTCCCTTCATGGCAAGAAAGTAGAGTTGTATAAAAGCCATAGGCTTATTTTCATGAGTAAAACTAGCTACTCCTCCGGCCCCACACCACCCAGTCCTACCATCCTTCTGAAGATGCAGCTACAAACCAAACTCGACTTGTGGTTGGTGCTAAGCGCATCCTTAGTTTCTAATTGACTGGATTTGGAAGCACCTAAGAGATACACCTCTGGGCATGTTTGGCTTTTGTTTTGTTTTAGATTTGGGTTGTTTGTTTTTTCAAGACAGAGTTTCTCTGTGTAGCCCTGGCTGTCCTGGAACTCATAGAGATCCGCCTGCCTCTATCTCCCAAGTGCTGGAATTAAAGGCGTGCACCACCACTGCCCGGCCTCTGGACATGCTCGGGAGGATGTTTCCATATAGATTTAAATGAAAAGAGTAAAAGAACCTTGTACCATCCCACAGACCTGGTCCTGGGCTGAATGAGAAGCTGAGCGAGAATGAGCTCCAAGTTGAGGCCAGCATTCATCTGTTTCCTGACTGGATACAAGGTGACCAGCTGCCTGGAAACTCTGTTGCCATGCCCTCCCCTCTTGATGGACCTTATCCCTTCAAACCCTGCACCAAGTCAGTTTCTCCTCCTCCAAGCTATTTTCTGTCAGGCATTTATTTACAGCTACAAGAAAGAGAAGACAGATTTCTTTTCTCCTTTGATTTCCAATCAGATTTCTCAATACGGCTTTTCAATGACATCTTCTAGGTCACTACCCCTACACTGGGTGAGTGCAGCAGGTTCCTGGTGGTCTAGGTCACCTTCATGGGGCCCTAGTCTTTCCCTGAAACTGGAACTAAACAACTAATTGTGTTACCAAATGTCACCACACTGTCAAACTAGAAGATAAGTTCTGTAAGGGCAGGCACTAATTTTCTCTCATCCAAGGAGTGGATGCTGGCTAATGGGCAAACGATTGGGTGAACCTGGCTCTGTGACTGTGAGGCCATTGTTGTGTGGACTTTCCCCCACCAGGGGGCAGCATTGAAGCAAACTTGGAAGACCTGTGGCTGAAGACCCAAATGCACAGGAGTTAATGGGCACGTGCTTACACAAGTATGACCTTGGCCCCGCCTGTGGGGCTCCTCACAAGCTTGGATTATGTCATCTCTTGTTTTTGTAACTTTAACAGTGCATGAAACCAAAGGCAGGGAGAGGCCGAAAAGTAATTGTATCACAGAGCAAGTCCTGATCCCAGATAAATTCTAACAGCCCTTGTTTCTGTGAACCGGGCCTCTGGGTTCTTGTGGCTGGTAGCATGCAAAGTGAATAGCACTCCTTTGAGGTTGAGACTCGGCTCTGGCATGGAGGCTAAAAGTACTCCCGGAGTGCCCTGTATAGGAAGAAGCCTGTGGTCCCAACCCCTGCATCAAAGCCACCCATCCTGAGGTCTGAACAAGAGTGGACATTATTTTAAAAAACATAAACAACTGTAGATAATGGAGGTAAATGAAGCCACTGGTCCTCTCTCAGTAGGATCGTGGTCCTCAGTACTTCAGTTGACAGCTGAGGCTACCCGCCCTTGGCTGTCCTTTCTGCCTGTCCCACGGTCAACGTACCTCAAGCTTGGCCAGCTCCTCTCCATTGTGGAGAATACGGAAGGAATACAGGTGGTCAGGGCTGGGATCTGGAAGCACTTCACAGCCCACCAGGCTGAGGGGCTGCTGGGCCACCTTGCTTCGGTTCCGGTCCTGGTAGAAGTGCAGGTGGCTGTCTCTAACGAAGCACCAGCGTGACTTCCACTGGCTGTTCACCAGCACGTTCAGGTAGCCTGCCGAAGGACATGCAGACAGGAGGAGGATGATGCCACAGGAGAGATGCATCTACAGAGGACAGCTCCTCTAGCAAGGGATACTCTTCAACAGGGATGTAGCTGCAGGGGGACCTAGAAGACCACAGGATCTAGGTGTGTCACTACTACTGGGTCTTTTTGGGTGTTACCCATTTCAGAACCTGTCATATGTCATCACAGAGATGACATCTGTCAATCTCAAGAGTGCATTATTTTCTTCCTGGCGCTCTGGTGCAGGGCAGTACAGCTATCCTGGTTCTTGGCAAAAGTACGGCCAGAGGAAAGTAGGCTTGGCCTCCGTTAGACTGGGACGGGCGAGGGTTTGCACGGGATACAGGTCCTCTACCAGACCTTACCTCCAGGCCTCTCTGTTCCAGCAGGCTACCCCTGCTTCTGATCTCAAGTCAAACCTGCTGCCTCAGTTTCTCCCGCCGATATTCTATCCAGACTTAACCCACAGTGCCCAACCCTCCGCTTTCCTCCTAAGCAGGTGCATCCATGCCTTCTAGCCCCGACTCAGTCTACCTTCTGTCAGAACCTCTAGGGGTTACTGCAGCAAAGCTCTGCTTCAGTGCCAACCTCCCCGCTGGACACATGTGCCTCTCCAGGACCTAGGTCTGGAGCTTTTAGCCCTTTGACTGGGAGCCCGCTTCCCCTGTAGCACCAGAAACTATAGCACCATGCCTACCCAGGACACATCCTTTCTCATTGATGGATGGTTACGTGTATGTGTTCAGCTGCTCCGGGTTTATTGAGCTGCTGCCATACACCAATGCAGCTTTGTCCCCCGGCAACAAAGATGAGCAAACCTGGCCTCTAGGCTTTTCGCACACCCATGCGCAGTGGGTTGTCCCCTATCTGAGCCTAACCTCAAATACATAGGCTTATGAGATAGATCTTCTCCATTCTAAGTGATTGGCAGCACTTAGAACCCACACCAGCTAAGTAGGCAGTAAAGCAGAATGGACAGCCCCAGTAGATAGTGGGGCTCACATACATCCCTACACCACACTGGGAAAGGCATTAAAGTTGACGGTCAAGAGATCAGAAGCCAAAGTCTAAACAGATGCTCCCGTGCCTATCAGCCCCAGAGACGAGAGACATTAGATCCAGTGAAGTGAGAGCTAAGTCCCTGAGTGCCTGTTCTCACTGTCACAGCCTCCGGGAGGAGACTATGCATGAAGATAAAACAGTTCCACAAACAGTCTGGTCACATCCCAGTGTGTACTGGGACCAGTCTCCCGGGCTGTACACTGTGCTTCAGAGGCTGCAGTGGCAGGCAGAAGTAGGCCACTCCCCAGCCTGGGAAGCAGAAGGCTCCAAAGGAAAGCCTTGACTTCCACCATGCCTTCCTCAAGCAACAGGAGAACCAGGGCGTGGGATCGAGAAAAAGGCCCAGAGGTGAGCAGGGTTGGCCTCCAGGCCTAGGGAGGACTGCAGCCAGGGTCCAGCCTTGGGATTAAGATGTTCCATACCAGGATATTTTCTAGGCCTGGCCTGTCTCCCTCCTGACCTCAGTTCCTTCAAGTATGAGTGAGAGGAGGGATGACCTGTGAGAACCTATCCATGCCCACACCACCCCTAGAAACTGCTGCCCAGGCTCCCCACCACCCCTACCTGGTCTCACCTGTCCCTGTCAGAGGTTTTCCTCCAGCTCTAACACATGTGTATCTACTCAGTTCCCATCTACCCTCCAAGGTCAGAGCCATAAAGCCCAGGGTGATCACGGCGTAAACAAGGTTCTCCATGCCAGAATCCTAGTAACCATGAGGATGGTCTCGTTTGTATTCGGGTGCAGGATGTGCCTTCCACCCACCTGTACCAACACCGTCTGCCAAACAAACAGTGCTCTTAAGAGAACACCGATGCCAACGACCACTTATCCCTCACTTCCTCCAAGGACCCAACACTGTAACAGGACAGAACCTGGTAAAGCATAAAAGGTGGCCCACAGCAGGGACAAACCCAAACCCCAGTTCTGTGTGGTTTGTTCTGTCCAGCCACAGAGTCCTCTGCCTTTGCTAGGGCTTGCCACTCCGATCCAGTGAAGAAGCCCAGGGTCCCAGTGGTCATTTTGGGTCTTACTGGATGTCTCGAGGGATCTCTCCCGGGGCTCCAGTGAGGTAGATTTCTTCCTGCCCAGGTTCATAAGGTTGCTTAGCTTGAGGCCAGCAGAACATTTCTTCTTGACTGCCAAGATGAGAGAGAAAGCTGTCAGTGTTGGACACATACACGCATGTGCACACACGTGTACAGGTGCACACACGTGTACAGGTGCACACACGTGTACAGGTGCACACACGTGTACAGGTGCAAATGCACATATACATACATCTTCCTCCACAGGAGGTCTGACAGACCAAGCCAGCTATCCCCAAAGTCATACACTCATGGGGATACACAGGCATCTCAGTGTAACACTGAATCTTCAGAACACTGGGAATCTTCAAAGAGATTTGAAACAGGCCTGGGAAAGACGAGCTCAAAGGCTGTTTTCTTCCTCCAGCCCGTGGCAAAACTGAACTTTGTTTGGCCCCTTCTCTCTTTGTTCTATTAGAAGTTATGTTAGAATCAGCTACCCGCCCCCTAATTAGGGTTGAGCCAGACAGCCATGTCTCACACCCTAGAATGGTATTGCTCTCTCAATCATGAGGTAGAGGGTCATAGCCTGGTTACCGTCTTTGGTCTCTGGGATCTCATGGTGGCCATCGACAGTGATCCCATACTCCGATGCTGACAGGTACTTCTCAGCTATGTCTGGCTGTGGACAACAAAGAAATGGGCAGGGATCACCTGCTGGGAATGGTTACCTGGAGAACTAAAATTTCAAGGCAAACAGGTGGCTCTTGTAAGCATGCCAGAGACACCCGATCAGACTCCTACCAGGCACGATCGGGGGGGGGGCACTGGCCAGGCTTTCTTTTGGGGCTCTCTAGAGCATCTACCATCACTCTTCTTCCTGAGATTCCGTGCCCCCACCCTCACAGTACCTCCCCTACCAGCCTGCTTGCAAGTGCTCCAAATGGCTGTTGGAGCTGATACGACGGGCCCATGGGCGAGGGAAAGCTGCACCTGCAGGAGGGACCCTCGTCCTCACCCAGTGGGATGGGGAGCTCAGTCTCATTCCTGCTGGCAGCTGAACAATGGGCAAGCCCCTGAAGACACTCCTCCTCTGTCCCCGTGGCTGGGTTGAGGGGGTTGCCACGTGGCCTTCAGCCTTCTCTCTAGAAGGATCTCCCCTTCTTTCCCTTCTCTTCCTCCTCCCCCTCCTCTTTGCTTAAGCATTCTATGAGTGCAGGTGCACTTTCTGCCTTGCCAGTACTGGGGGTACTTGATGATACATCACACCCCTGTTATTGCTGTCAACTCCAGGCTTCCTGTCTGCGGCCCCTTGGGAATTAGGAAGGGTGATCCATGGGTAACTGTGTTAACTCCAGCTTCCTTGATCCTTAAAACCAAAGCTCCCCATAGCTCTGTGCCAGGAAAGTGGGGATCGGCATGAGGATTGCTCCGCCTGGAGGCAAGGGGCTCTGGGGAAAGAGTGCTGGCCTTGGAAAATAAATCTCCGGTGTAAGAATATAGAGTAATCCATTCTATATAAGAATATAGAGTATAGTGCAGATACAAGATCAGCCTAGGCTCCATCAACAGATGACTGAAGAAAACACAGTGCATAAACACAATGGAGTTTTATTTGGGCATGAAGAGAATGAAACCTCATCATTTGCAGGAAGATCAGAGATCATCACATGAAGAAAATAAGTCAGACTCATAAGGACAAATGCTGTATGAACCCCTCAGTTTTGAACAGATAGATAAAGTATGTGATATGCAGCAGGAGAGCGGAGGGGACCAGCAGGATGGTGAGGAGCAATACAATGTATGCAAATGTCTTTTGACACCCGTCCTTACATGCAGTGGACTTAAAGAACATGGGGCAAAGTGAGTTTTGTTTCAATAACATTTCCTTCCTAAGCAAGTCAACAGTCAGGGCTGTGACCCTTCCATCCATTTTCCTGCCAAGCTCACTTCCTGCCTACCCAAGCCTCGTGTGTTTCTTATTAATTGGGCTGCAATACAAGAGCAAGGCTTTCAGTTTTACACTTTCAATATTTTACCCAAGAGGATACAGAATTGGACCCTCCCTCTGGGCAGTGGGAGCCTTACTTTCTGACAGTTCAGGCGCTGGGCATCCGGCGTGTACTGGTTCCCTTCCGAGGCTCCTTCAGAAGGCAGGCCGCTCACTTCCTGGATAACCTGGGCCAAGAAGCGCTGTGAGTGAGGCCAGGTCCTTGCTGCCTGGTCTCACAGCAGGGGAGACAGAACCTCGCAACAGAAATGCCTGAACCCTAGTCACAGCCTGCAAGTGTTCTGAGGACACAGTCACCTATTTCTATGCTTCCCTGCAGGAACCCCCTAATCTAGGGGTGTTCAGGGGCCTCTACATCAAGGCCCACAGATGACAGGGCAGCCATCCCTGGGCTCCGTGAGCCACCTTTCTGCCACCACGAGGGCAGAGATGCTGTCCTGTGGTGAGCATACAGTTGCTGGATGTTTGCCTGACTTTCCAGAGCTGTGGGCCTACTAAGGAGTCTCCACACCATCTGGAAACAGGCTTGGATACTGTGTTAATCTGATGCAAACTCAGCACACTTGCTGTCCACCAGCCAGAGGTCATCTCACCTTTTCCAGAAAGGAACTGTTTTACTGGCACTTGGTGCTGAGCCTGAGGACACTCAGGTCAGGGGTGGCCCTGACCTCACTACACAGCTATGCAACTCCCTTCTGAGCCCAGGGCCACCTGGAGGATTCCCAGAGGAGGAAAAGAGCAAGGGAAGACAGACAGGTGTGTGTGTGTGGTGTGTGTGTGTGTGTGTGAGTGTGTGTGAGTGTGTCTGTATGTGTGTCTATTCACATGCGCATGTACTTCAAGGACCCTCCATTTTTCAGTCTCTACCCACAACAGTTTGTGGAAGTAACTTTGAAATCAGAGGAGAACAACAGGAAGAGTGGCTCTGAGGAAGGGGAAGCAAGGTATTTCTCACTTCCAGCCTGCTCACAGCTAGGGACTCGGATCCACCACGAAGAATATGCAACATTTTACAGGAGGAAGGAGGCGGGCCCTGGAATCAGAAGCCCAGCTATGTGACCCCAGGCTATCCTCAGTTACTGTGTCTATAGCTGTGAGGACTCAGGCTGGAGGACCCAATTCAGGACAGGTGCCTTCACTCTTGTCCTTATTAGCTTAGACACATGGAGTCCTGCTTGGAGGGACCTGACCAATCCTGCCCTGCTACAGCTTCTCAGAGCCAGTGCTACCTCTGCATTCATCTGACCAGGGAGAAAAAGGGTCTCTCTGTGCAGCTTAGACACAGATCTGATGTCTTCTGAATAGCGCTCTTGTCTTTGAAACCTCCAGCAAGAGTTGTGGTGCCAGGAAGAGAGGATGAGGGTCTGGGGAAAGATAGGTAGGTCTGAGCAGACAGAACAGTCCTGGGAACCTCTATACAAGCACATGCTCATAAGCATGTGTGTATGTGTGCACCCTTGTGAGTACCTGTATGAACTTAGTAGCATGAGGATGGGCAGGGCTGTCGGAGACCAAAAGGGAGAGCTGAGCAAGAGAAAGGAGCTCAACTAGCAACTTAGCCCTGGGTCCCTGTGATGCTGCAGACCCAGACCAGCGCCTCAGCACTGCCTAAGTGTCCTGTAGTTGGCATGCACTGGGCCTGGGGCTGAGCACTTTGCATGCATTAAAAAAAACAACATAAGATCACTTCATATATATGTATATGAGTGTGTGTACATATGTGCATGCATGCATACATACATTATACATGCATGCATTATACATATATGCATGCATGCACATACGTACACACACTCATATATACATATACATTCTTATATATACACATTCACATATACATGCAATAATATATACATATGTATGCATATATACATCATATATACAAACATACATGAGTGTACACACACATAATACATGCATATGCATGCATATATATACTCATGCATGCCAGGCTTGACTTTGTTCAGAGTCAAATAATCGATCAGGAGTCCTCCAGACCACACATCTGTCTGACAATGACCCCTTCTGTTCTACATGATAGTCTATAAAGCACCTGAAAATTCTTCAGAAAGAACTGAAGTACTGCTCAGGCACTCCTAGGAGACTGGCTTGGCCAAACTTTTCAAAACATGTAGTGGTTTCACAGAAACAGCCTGTTGGCTTCAAATCTGGAGCACTCAGCACATGGACGGCCAGTACCCCTACTTTCAGTCATGTTTTAATGTCCCTTCAGGGTCTTTTCAGACAGGCTCATGATGATGGCTAGGCTCAACCAGGAGGGGTAAGGTAGCAGATACAGTGCCACAAACAGCCATCGACAGCACAATGGTTGACCAGGTGGCAGGAAGGAGAAAGAGAGAGTGGCTCTGGCTCTCACTGGGATCACCAGGGGCTTTGAGACCTTGCTGAACCAAGTCTTTTCTTGCGTCAGACTTCTTGGACCTGCTATGCTTGACATTTTTAATTAGGCAGGGGGCCCTTCCCCAAGTGCTCCCTCATCACAGCTAGACCACACAGTAGTAGAGGCGCTCAGATGCATCTCAAGGGGCAGGGACCAGTGAGTGCCATGACAACTGTTCTAAATCCAGTTGCGACTCATTTGCCAAGTGACACTGCCTCTGTCATCCGAGCCTTAATCTGAAATCTCATAAAACAGGCTTGCCAACACTGCCCAACTATATCCAGGGTTAAACCTGCCCAACTTCCATGTGGGTCTCACAGATACAGCGAATATCAACTTTATCATGGGAGAATGCGCTATCTCTTCAGAAGAAGACAGCAAAGAGATTCCAACTACACACAGCACAGGACTGGCTTCCAAGAATTCAGACCGAACAGCAGAGTGCAGTGTCTGGTCCATGACACCAATTGCCAATACCCAGAATGCTAGATGCCCTGAGCACCTGAAGGGTCCTTTCTACTCTCTACCACGTCATCTGACCCTTTAGAAGAGGCTGGGAGGCAGAGCTCCAGAGCCCTTCCCTTGAGCGCTGGAGGAAGTGGCTTGGCCCCTGACAGTCTGGCCCATCCCGCTTACCCGAAGCCACTGCTCAGCTTGGTCCTTGCTCTGCAGGCCCAGCACAATCACATCAGCGTTCATCGGCATGATCTTGAGCTTGTGTTCTTTCTTCCGCACTTGTTTCTCCTTATGCACGACGCTGCTGCCCAGCAGGTTCACGTCCAGCTGAGGACTGTGATCTTTGGATGACTTGTAACACTGGAAGAGAGAGGATGCTACTTCGTACAGGAGTAGATCCTGCAAAAGAGAGGCCCTTGGACACTGAAATACCTCCCTCTCCTGCACGAGCCTGGTCTTATCTCTAAGCCATAGGGCTGAATCCGCTAAGCAGGCCCAGGGCTTTAAGCTCCATCAGTCTCAGTCTGTCTCTGTGTCTCTGTGTGTATGTGTGTGTCTGTCTGTCTGTCTTTGTCTCTCTGTCTCTGTCTCTGTGTGTGTCTCTCTCTCTCTGTCTCTCTCTCTCCCTCCCCCCTTTCTCTGTCTCTCTCTCCCTCCCTCCCCCCCCCTGTCTCTCTCTCCCCCTTCAAGCTCTCTGTCCCTTACTTTGCCAGGGATGTTCCAGGACTTGCATCATTCAAATAATTCTCTATTGCTCTGGCCTCTGAGAAGGGGCTCCTTGAATGCACCCATGTGCCAGTTAGTGATGTTCTGGTCAACTGCAGTGATATACAGTGGCTTCCTGAGATTATATCCCTTAATGGCACAGTTGTCTTCATTTGTATAAGAACAAACTATGACACTAATTATAACGTCACCTAAGGATACATTTCTCGGAACGTATTACCTAAGTGACATAGGACTCTCTGTCCCCTGTAGTCAGAATTTATTTCTCCACTGTAGGACACTGTAGGATTTTATTTTATTTCCCTCCCTCTCTGTGTGCCTTAGCTTTCCCAGCAGAAGATTCACTGGGCAGGAAAGCCAAGCTAATAGTCTATCTTACCAGATAACAGAACTCAAAGGAAGGGACCATTGTCCTCTATCAGAAAAGATGTGTTGCCCTTTGGTATCTTGTTGTAAAATGAACAGTAAGGCAAGATCGCCTAGAACATCTAGACTGAGGTGGACATATTGTGACCAAAGGAAATATGTTTATAAAGACTGCATGCATGAGACTTTAGGTCAGGGCATAAAGCTGTCGATTTGTTCTGGTTTTGAGATAAAGTCCTGCTATGATGCCCAGTCCTGCCTACAGTCCTGAGATTCAAATCATCTTACCCCATACACTGGAGTAGCTGACAGGCCACACCTAGTTGAAAACTGTGAATATTAATTTAAAATGTCAGGAAGTAGGGCTATTGTCAGAGTCCAGTCTCTGGTTCCTCTTGCAGGTTTTGACTTAGAATAGGTGGCTCTGAGTTTTGTAATTCTTGGGATGATTCCAATCGTTCTCAGCTTACTCAGACCAAAGCAGCAGCCAGAAGTGGGGCTGTGCCTGAGCTGAGGAAGCCACTGGGAATATAGCTCTCTCAGAGACCATGTGTTGGCACATGTCTGCAGTGTCAGCCCTGGAGATGCTGAGGCGAGAGAGTGACAAGTTCAAGGCCTGACTGGGCTGCATGGTGAGACCCTGCCTCACCCCATCCCTTCCTAAAAACAAGCAAGATGCAAGGGATAGGGTGGGGGCCAGCAACTTTCTTGCTATGAGAGTTTAACTAGAAACTACTACATCTTCCTAATCCAGGCCAGATACATTCATCTACACATGCAGAATTCTGAACATTATCTTAAGCTAGGGAAATGTTAAACGCTCCTGATATCAAAGGTTCTACCCACCCCAATATCCTATCAGAGAGCAATCCCCCCCCCCCACAGCTCCCAGTAGAGAAGATGAGGACTGACCAAGAGCCTGGTGTCTCTGATCACACAGAGCTGCTTGGCCCACTGGCCCAGCCACTTCTTGCGCCACAGGAAGGCACAGATGCGGGCGTCACGCATCAGCTCGATGCTGGCCTCGGGTGAGGGCCACTGGTAGGGGGCAGTCTTGCCTTTGCTGTTCTCCTCCTCATCGTAGGACTCGTAGGAGCTGCTCACAGCCTCTCCATCCTCTGCAAGGAAGATCCACCCGATCAGTCAGGGCCTAGCTGGACATGAGTGTCTGCACATAAGCCACAGAAAGAAGGCAGCAGGCGGAACGGCTGGAAACCCCAGGCTGCCACCGCTGTCACCGCCCCAGGGCCTCCCATCCTTGAAACAGCTCAATGGCTTTACATCCCCAGCCCACTTGAAGAAACTTCTCAGATGCTGACTCGGACTACAAACTGCCTTCATAGACTCCACAGATAACTTCAATGAGCCGCAACCGCTCAGCAGATGAGCTGCGTCCTTACCCCAGGGGCCTCTGGCTCCTCAGCCAATGGAAATCCCAGCTTCCAGGCTGGGTCTATGTCTGCCCTAGGTCTAGGAGGGGATCTGTCTCTTCACGGGGGAAAGAGAAAAAATGCCACATACGCCACAGCAAAAGTGGTTTTCCCGGAAGTGGCTGTTTTCCTTGCTTAGAGCATGAGAGTGCATAGATTTAATCTCAGTACTGGGGTAGCAGAGGCAATGGATCTCTGTGAGTCCCAGGGCATCTTGGTCTATACAGTAAGACCCTGTCTCAAAAGGAAAAACAACAGTAACAGAACAATGTCCTGGATCCTGGTCAAAACCCTTCTTAACAGTTCTGTTCGTTCCCAGGTCCTCTCTCCTCCTTGGGAGAGCCCTGGGCTCCTCAGCGGGGCTCTGTCGCACAGTTTCTCTTACTACTGGCCAGAGGCAGCTTTCTATTCTATCTTAAAGACCCCCTTAGCTCAGCACAGTATAAACTGTGCATGGCACAGCGCACACTTTAACTTCCAAGTCTAATTCATACCCTACTGTCCCGCAAGTGTGGCTCTCTTCTCCAGCCTCACTGCTGTGTTTAAGGCCAACAAAAACCATGTTTAAAAAAAAAATCAGCTGGAGAGATAGCTCAGCGGTTAAGAGCACTGACTGCCCTTCCAAAGGCCCTGAGTTCAAATCCCAGCAACCACATGGTAGCTCACAACCATCTGTAATTGGATCTAATGCCATCTTCTAGTGTGCCTGAAGACAGTGACAGTGCACTCACATATACATTAAAAAAATCCATCTACTTTCTACCCATGCATCCATCCATGTGTGCATGCATGCATCCACTGACCCATGTGTTCATTCATGTGTGCATGCATGCATCCACTGACCCATCAATCTATGTGTACATGCACACATCCACTGACCCATGCATGTATCCAACTATCCATGCATCCATGAATTCATGCATCTATGCATCTGCCCACTCAAGTATCCATTATCTATACATCAACACATTCATCTAGCCATCCTTTAGAACATATTATATCCCAATGGCATTCCCTATCTAGATCTACTGATCTTGATATTCTGCCTGAATTCCCAATGGACGAGGAGCTCAGTGTTCCCCTACTGCTAGACTCAGAAAAACACACCCAGTTGCTGCTTCCCTGAGCCCTCTGAGTGGTAGTTCCTGGTCTGTCCTCGAGACAGACTGAGCAATAGCCCCTACCATCCCATGATTCATTTCAAGAGATGAACTTGCGGGTATCGTCCATTTTATGTTTTTAGCTGGGTTCCTGCATAGTACTTAAACAGAGTTGCAGTTGAATTAGGAATTCCACAGGAAAGTGGAACAGGGCTACTGTGATCCTTATTTTAGCCATGGTGCCAAACAAAATGTATTTACTTTGTTTCAATATTGTTAATAGTAATTCTTAAGTATTCTCATACCAGTTTTCTTTAAGAGTAGTACGGTATCACTCACCTTCCCAACTTACCAAATACATATAAACCACACGGAAACATCATTCATAATATATACTTGCTATATATCTATTAAATATACAGAGATAGAAAATAATGACACTTTCCAGAGGAGGACTCCAAGGCCCAGTGTAGCTGCAGTACAGTAAACCCACACAGCCTCTCAGAAAGGGGCCAGGCAGCCTGGTGTTCACGAGCCACAAAGCATGCATACTTTCTGACCCAGTGATTCCAGTCCTGGAAGGTTATCCTAGGAAACTAACTTTCAAAAAAAGAAGACAGGGGCCCAGCAAGATGGCTCACTGGGTAAAGGCATTTGCTTCCAGGCCTGAAGTTGACCTCCATGTGTGTTGTGGTATGCACATGTCGCCCTGTCCCCTGGGCCTAGCTCTCAAATAAGTGTAAAAATTAAAAGAAAAGATTGAGCGCTTGCCTAACCCACAGAAGACTCTAGGCAAGATCCCAGCACCAAAATAAATAGATAGTGATTTAACAATAGGAAGAAGGAATATTATGCAAATTAACATAGCCACTGGAGTGTTATTTAGTAGCCAGCAAGGGAGGGTGGCTGGCTAAGTCAATATGATTGTATCTACTTGGAGGTGTTCTTGTACTCACAATCAATTAAAGCCCTGAAAACTAGCTTGCAACTCAGCCAACGCCCTAAGAGAAGAGAGCAAGGGGGTAAAATGGAGAGTAAACATACAGATGGACCATGAAGCAAAATGAAGTCTGGGGAGTTGGTTTTAGGTAGATGGGGCAGGTGCCTAATCTAAGTGTCTGGAGCCCTCGGTATTGAAGCTCCTGTAACAAAAACTGAAATAAGGAGAGTGGCTCTCCCTTACAGAACAAGAATGAACCTGAGCTGAGAGAGCCGCTAAGCTAGGTATGAAGCTCTGACTCTGTCCCTAGCACCTAGTGTGTGCTTCTGAGACAGCCCTGCATGTTTCCTGAGGAGCTCCGATGGTATGAAGTTGCCAGAAGCTAGCTGAGACATAACAGCTAATCCTAGTACTAGGAGTAGCTTGGGAAATTCTAGGGCAAATTTAACTGTTGTATTTATCCTCAGGAAGGATGACAGCCCCTGTGCTGAGTTTCCTTAGAATGGACCCGGCTTGCAGGGGTGTGGAGAGAGGAGGAATGGGCGGCTGCAGATCCTGACCCACGTTTTCCGGTCCCTTGGGCAGGAAGTGTATGGCAGTGTACATGCAGGGCCAGCCATGGGACAGGCAGGAAGTGTATGGCAGTGTACATGCAGGGCCAGCCATGGGACAGGAAAAAGCCAGTGGCCTCCCAGGGCAGGCACCCATCTCAGAGCAGGCAACAAGCAGGAAATCACTGGCACTCCAACTCAGGGACAAGCAGTACCCAAGGTGATCGTGGCATAAAGGACTCCTTCAGGCAACTGTGCCCATCTAGGGACTCCAGTGGGAAGATATGCTCCATAATGACCTGTGTGATTGATGTTCAAAGGCATGGACAGAGGAGGGGAAGAGGGAGAAGGGAAGGGGGGAGGGAGGTGGGATGGAGGGATGGAGGGAAGGAGAGGATGAAGAGAGAGGCACAGTCATATACAAAGACACAGATGTGATATGTGGCTGCCAACTATTAGAGCAGTGGTTCTCAATCTGCGGGTCACCTAAGACCATCAGAAAACATAGACAGTTACATTATGATTCATAACAGTAGCAAAATTATATTTATTTAGTAGCAATGAGAATAATTTTATGGTTGAAGGTCACCACAAATGATGAGCTGCATTAAAGGGCCGCAGCATTAGGAAGGTTGAGAACTGCTGCATCAGAGGCGGTCTCCTCTGAGGTGTGGACTGCTCCGGAGAGGCCAAGGATGGCATTCATGAGATCTGTTCACATGACCACTGGGGGTGACCACTAGTCTTCACCAGTGGGGTGTGGACAGAATGGCGTGTGTCATGTCTAGGTAGCGCCTTTCAGAAACAGGCAGGCATTTTCTAGTCCCTCTTTGCAGAGAGGATGGGCCCTGGAGGATGGCTGAGCCACAGATTAGAGGTGCTCAAGAACCCAAGTTACACAGGATCAGAAATGCCACACTGCTCTGAGTCGACACCAGTGCCTGAGAGTTACGTGTCACAGCAACTGGTCTTTCCTCAGCATCAGGATGAAGATATCTTGGGCAAATAGAGGGACGGTAATGTCTCAAGCGTGAGCTTGCAGCATGCTGGGTTAGAGAGAGGATCCTGCTCGGTGGACAGCGCTGGGGATATTACTGATGCAGCAGGACAAGAATCCCAGCAGCTGGCCTTAGCTACAAAGCCAGCACAATCCTGTTGGCCACCCAGCTAGAGCAACCCTATACCTAGTGACCCTTCCTCTTGCTAAGACCAGGACACCTTGCTCAAGCAGGTGTGGGGACAGCAGGCAGGAAGTGAGGGCTATTTGGCTGGCCACCCAGGTAAAGGTCACAAGGATGTCCAACTTCCCAAGTCGTCCCTAGACCTCGTGACGGCAGGAGAGATGGGCAGCCTTCCCACCACCTGCTTCTCTGGCCCATTCCCCCTGGTGCGTCAGAACTGACACAGTGGGAAGCCCCGGGCCAGGTGGTAAGCTGCAGGGTTGCACAGGCAAGAGGCAAAGAACACGGGGCTGGGTGTTTCTGACCACTTGTTTGTGTGGAGTTGAAGAGTCTGCCCCTGTGTGTTTAGGCGACAGGTCCTGGCAGGACGGGCCACACCCAGGAGAGGAGATACACAGAGGTGCTCACTAGTGAGTCACTGTTTTGGCCTTCAGGATGCATCCAGACAGCATCGCCACACCCTTGGTTGGCTTGGGTCTGAAATCACAGCCTGGCTGTGACTCGCCAGCACCTCACTGGCACCGTGGGCTGAAGTGAAGTTCATCTGCCCACAGTACCAACCGCTTATAATATCCTGGGCCTAGACAAAGTCCCAACAGGCCCTCACCTCCCACACAGTTCCTGGAACTGGAGTTCCATAGGTAAATAAGGAAGAGAAAGGCTCAAGTCAGAGCTCCAGGTCCCAACTCATTGGAGTCCTGTTGAAGAAGTAAGTGTGCAAGGCTTGACCTGCTTCAGCAGCAGGGCACCCACGCTCACCTTCAACATTTGCAAAGGTCTGTGTAACCACAAAACACTCTCACAGAGGAAGTCGGGAGGAGAGGCCTCGGAGATGCTAGTCTTGATGTTGCTGCCCTTGGGGGATACTTATCAATGACTTGTCCCCGGTGTGGTGCTACTGAGAGACACTCTGGCCCAATGAGAGTTTGGGGGGCTGCAGAGATGGCTTGGCGGTTAACCACGGGTGCTGATTTTACAGAGGGCACAGGTATGATTCTGATCACTCACAGGCCGGTCACAGCTAACTCTAACTCTAATTCCAGGGGCTCTCGTACCCTCTTCTGGCCTCCTTGGGTACTAGGCACAAACACTCAAACAGATAAAAATAAACAGGCTCCTTATTTAAAAAGAAAGCTCGAATTAAACAGTGAGGCCTTGTAGGAGGCTGTTGGTATTGGGGTGTCCTCAAAGGGGATCATAGGACCCTAGCCCTCCAGGTCCTGCTTTTGCTTGTTGGCTTTGAGGTACTCAAGTTGCACATGGCCCCTTCTAGTCCCAATGCAGCCTAGAGCAATGTGTCTGCCCAGTCTTGAACTAGAGGCCCCAAACCGGTGGCCCTAAAGTAACCTTTTACCTCAGCAGTTATTTATCTCAGGTACCCCATGATAGTGATACAAGACCAGCTTCTGCAAGCTGAGGACCCTGACCAAGAAGACAGAGATTCTGGCCTCCAGCTCAGCTTGGACAGCCCATTTGCAATATGTCCAAAACCTAAGCTAGGCCAGCCATGAGCCGACCTGCAAAGAAAGGCTTACAGTCTCATTCAAGGAAAAAAACAAGTCCTCACTGGACCCTGCAGCCCTTCTGTACACTCTGCTCGCCCTTGAACTCACCGTCCCTGCCACAGTGGACTCCTCTCTGACTAAAGAGCCCTTCTGCTCTCTGCCCAGAATTCCGTCCCTGTAGTTACCCACCTGATCTCTTCCCCATAGCTCCCAACATCTTGAAGTCATAGTGCTTTATCAGAATGTCTGCTTTTCTGCAGTAAGCTGGGTCACTGTCCTGTTTTCTGCAATAATAGCCGTTGCCTAACATAATCTGATATACTCTGGTCTGTGCGCTCTCCATTGGCTTCAACTGTTCTTCTCTTCCTGCTGGTGGGAGCTTAGTAACTGACTCCAGAGAAAGAGCATGAATGGTTCTCCCAGTCTCAGCCTGATCTCCACATCTATTACTGCAGGTCCCTAAAGCAGCACAACTCTCCTGTGCCACCTCTGTGCTCAGTGCGGCAACAGCCCATGGAAGAGGCTGGCACCCATGGGTACAGGAAGCTGAGGCTGGCACCCATGGGTACAAGAAGCTGAGGCTGGCATCCATGGGTACAGGAAGCTGCTCCACTGAGCATTCCCTGCCCTTCCTCACAAGCAGGCAAGGGCTGCACACTTCACGCACACCAAAGGATGAACGCTGTTCTCAGTGAGGTCATTTCCTGTGTCATGTCCCTGTGCCTGCCTCTGCTTTAGAGCCCCAGGGGAGCCTGACACCAGATCATGACACAGCAGCAGCAGCCCGTGGGCTATAGCAGTTAGACCCTCTAGGCCAGCCCCTCAGACATACCATTGATGGATGTGTCAAGTGGCTCAGCCTCTTCATAGTAGCCTTCAGGGGACTCGATCTTTGGAACTGCGGGCTGTTTCCTCTCGGGAATCTGCAGCACAAACAGACAAAGCCAACAGCTTCTGATGGAGCACACTGGGAACAACTAGGGCTAAACTTCCCTGTGGGGAGGGGGAGAACTCCAGGGTCTTATGCTATGTGACCAGTTGTTAGGGTCCTCCCATGGGGTGTCATGGTTACGTGTTCCAGGACAGGTAGAGCTCGGCAGTGAGCTGGTTCCACACCTGCCCTTCTCTCTCTCTCTCTCTCTCTCTTTTTTTTTTTTTTTTTTTTTTTTTTTTTTTTTTTTTTTTTTTTTTTTTTTTTTGGTTTTTCTAGACAGGGTTTCTCTGTATAGCCCTGGCTGTCCTGGAACTCACTCTGTAGACCAGGCTGGCCTCAAACTCAGAAATCCTCCTGCCTCTGCCTCCCAAGTGCTGGGATTAAAGGCGTGCGCCACCATGCCTGGCACACCTGCCCTTCTCAATTCTGAGATTTACCAGGGTTTTGAACCTGCTTAGCAGTTCTTCTGTCTGACGGCATGGTGGTCCACACCTGCCATAAAAGCAAGGTCTCATATATGGTTCCTTCATCAAGGATGGCCTGGGGGGAGGCCTTTGTTGTAAAGGGCCGGGCCTAAATCTCCCAGAGAATGCCTTCTCCCTTCCAGCCCCTCTGTACTCTGGGCACACACTCAGAACCAAACCAGATTCCTCGAAGCTCAAGCCTTTAGACCACTGTTCTCAGCTCCCTGTGGTCCCGAGTGGTGTCTGGGTACAGAGGAGATTGAGAACCACGACATTCCTCACAGAGCTCACTGTTTCTCCTCGTGAAGAACACAGGGCTGGGACCCCTATCACACACTGTGTTCTGCCTCTCCTGAGCAGTGTGCCAGCAGTGTGCCAGCAGCACTCCAGCAGCAGGGCAGACACACACCCGGAGAAGACCTGCAACCTTAGATGGTTGGCTCGTGTGGTGGTTTGAATAAGAAATGGCCCCCACAGACTCATGTTTGACTCATAGGAGGCGGTACTATTAGGAGGTGTGGCTTTGTTGGAGTAGGTATGACCTCATTGGAGTAGGTGTGGCCTCGTTGGAGTGGGCGTGGCCTCGTTGGAGTAGGTGTGGTCTCTTTGGAGGAAGTGTGTCACTGTGGAGGTGGGCTTTGAGGTCTCATATATGCTCAAGCTATTCCCAGTACGACAGTCTCTTGTTACCTACAGATCAAGATGTAGAATTCTCAGCTCCTTCTCCAGTGCCATGTCTGCCTGCACACTACAATGTTCCCCACCATGACAGTAATGGACCTAACCTCTGATACTGTAAGCCAGCCCCAATTAAATGTTTTCCTTTGTAAGAGTTGCTGTGGTCGGGATGTCTCTTCACAGCACTAAAACCCAAAGGCAACTTGTCTAGGCTATAGTATAAAAAGAAGCAGAATCGTTTGTCACTTGGAAACATGGAGGATTAAACTGTGCTGGGCAACATGAAGTGTTCGGTAAATGTTTGTTTTTACTAGCCTAGAAAATAAAATACAAAAACATCAAAGTCCCACCCATATGTCCTTAATCCCAGACACAGTGACTTATCATTAGACATCAAAGGACAGATATGCTAATATCTTAGGGCTAAGGAAGAAGGACCACTCTGTTAATAACCAGCATCATAGGGACCACTCTTAAGCACCAGCATCAAAATGTGAAGATTGTGATTGTACTGGAAGGTTTTACATCAACTTGACACAAACTAGAGTTATCTGAGGAGGGAATCTCAGCTGAGAAGTTGAGATCAGATCCCAGCTCTACGGCATTGCCTTAACTAGTGACTGATGGGGGAGGCCCCTGCCCACTGTGAGCGGTGCTTTCCCTGGGCTGTTGATTCTGGGTTCTATAAGAAAGTAGACTGAACAAGCCATGATGAGCAAGCCCATAAGCAGTACCCCTCCATGGCCTCTGCATCAGCTTCTACCCTCCGGTTCCTGCCCTGTTTGAGTTCCTATCCTTACTTCTTTCAATGATGAACAGGGATTTGGAAGCAGAAGCCAAATAAACCCTCTCTCCTCAACTTACCTTCTGGTTCATTATGTCTCTTCACAGCAATAGTGACCCTAAGACCATAATCATTAACCAAAGATGCAGGAGATCTGAGTTCAGTGCTGAAATAACCAGCTATCAGGGGGCCGGGGGGAGGCTAGGAAGAAGCCAGCATGAGCTGCAAGATTTACCAAGAGCCACATTTCTGCTTGTTCTCCAAAGGGCCAACCAGCAAATATTTTAGGAGTCCATGGCCCCTCTTAATCTCAGCTACTCACTCTTAGGGTTGCAGTGTAGAGAAACCATCCATAGGGCATGCATGCTAAAGATGAGTAGCTGATGTGAGCAAGTGTAAGGACAAAGTGGGTGGCTGGTGGGTGGACCCACCAGCTGAGGGCTCGTGTGTGCAGTTGCTACGGTGAAACCTAAGATCCATGGTCCTAGATGACCCACGGCAGTCATGCAACCTTCCCTGGGGAACCAACATACTGTGGAAAATTCTGGGGCCACACTGACCGTGGAAATGCCATGTCAGCTGCTTTTCCACAGGAAGCTCCATTGAGAGCAGTGCTAAAGTCATGGTCAGGCCTCAAGAGGCGCGTGGGGTAGGGGCGGCACTTGCCAAGATGGTATGGTGGCCAGCGAACATCTGTTTCTCTTGGAGTGACCACAGCACCTGGCTGTGTAGCCTGCAGCCTGGAAAGACTTCAGCTGTGAGTCACTGCCCACACCCACACGTTTGCTCCAGACCCCTGGCTGCCCTCCACAGCTGGATGGACCTGTTCTGACTGCGGGGACTACAGTGAGGACCTAGCCACCATGAGTCAGGGACGGGCTGACACGCGTCCCAAGCCCAGGACAGGGGCCACCATCCTGGTCCAGACACAGGCATTATGGGTCCAGCTTTTGGGTGAAGGTTTTCCCCATAGAGCACTGATCATGCAGAGTCAGGAGAGGGAAGAGGGAATCTCTGTCTGAGGAAGGCTGGATGAAGCTGCCATGTGGCCTTCCTGGGAGGCCTAGGCAGCAATGACTCTAGCACTTCCCTCCTCCTGATCCACCTGACCCTGCTCCTCTGGGAACATTGAACTAAGACTTTTACTGCTTTGGGCAAAGTGAGTAGGAAGGCCTGAGGGGCATGCATGTGTGGGTGGGAAAGCGAGGGCTTGGGGAGCTGAGACCACCCTTCCTCATACCACATCTGGAATCACTGGAGGGCAGTTAGTGGGTGCCTAGGAAAAATCTTGGAAGGCCTTAGGCATGCCATACCCTTCTAGCAAAGAACGACCATGTGGTGGAGGGAGGGCCCTGTACTGTAATGTCAGCTGGTGCTGCTGGAATGGTCCCCGGGCCTGGAGCCTGTCCACAGGACAATTACCATGCCTCGGAAAGGCTCCTGAGACTGAGCTATTCCTGGGCGGAGACAATGTCTCCATCTCGAGCACCAACTTTCTCTCAGACATGGCCTGAGCCACCCCATCACAGGCAGAGCAGGAGGAGACCATGTCTACCCTGTCCTCCCCTCACTTCAGCCATATGGAGGCCCTTCAGTCTTCACACTGAGGAATGCCGTGAACCCCAGAGGCTTCCGGGTCCACTGGACCGGATTCTGACTCTGGGCTCTCTACACTATGTTTATGAAACACAGATTTCTAGAACAGTTAAGACTTGATGCCAGGGGAACTCTGCCTATTGAATACACCATCCCTCCTTGCGTTGACCCAGGAGTATCTGGCTTGGCAGGTGGCACTTCACGGATGACAGCAGATGGGGGGGTTCTAGGAAGGTGGCTTTCCCAGACCCCAAAGTACTGGGGTGAGAGTGAAGGGGGAAGGAGCTGGGAGGAGTACAGCCTGCTCTCCTATAAAGCCAGCAAGAAGCCTGTGTTGATATCCGGCCTTTCTGCCTCCTGGAAGTCTGCTTGGGCCAGGCCTCTTGACACCCTGAGATGGTGACAGAGTCACCTGTCCCTTGATGGGCAGCAGGGGATCAGATTTATATGGAGTTGGGTAGAAGTTCAGGAAGAGGCAGGCCAGCAGTAACATTGCACAGACACCCAGAGAGGAAGGATAGGCCCGCCAAGAATCACTTCGTGACAATCACGTCTGACATGGAGAGTCCCACCAGCTGTCAGTAAGGGGACTTCAAGCATGGGACACTGACCCACAAACTACTCAAGAACTACGTCTATGCTCCACATGGTGGTGGTGTGGATGTCTCTGCTGTCCTCAGAAAGCCTTGGAGGCTGGTTCAGAGCCTTTCTGGGGTTATGAGCCTCCTGGGGCCTCGTAGAGCCTCCCAGATGTGGCCTCGGGCATTTCTAGGAAGCCTCCCTCCTTTTGGGGAAGAGAACTTGGGATCAAGTCTTGACATTGTCACTTCTAGATTAAGACAGTGGGCTTCTGCCACATTGTTCCAGCAGGATTGTTTTTTTAATTTTACTTTTCTTTTTGTCAACCTGACACAAATACAAGTTATCTGAATAGAGGGAACCATAATTGAGAAAGTATTTTCATAAGATTGGCCTGTAGTCATGTATGTAGGGCATTTTCTTGATTAGTGATTGATGTGGGAGGGCCTGGGTCATTGTGGGAGGTACCACCCCTGCTCATGTGGCCCTAGTGATGTATGTAAGCAATACGGAACAAATCAGGGGGAGAAAGCCAGTAACTTCTCATGGCTTCTGCTTCAATCCCCGGCCCTAGGTTCCTGCATTAACCTGCTGCCTTGATTCTCCTCAGTGATGGACCTAGGACTGTGAGCTGAGGTAAACTCCTTCCTCCTCAAGTCGCCTTTGATCCCAGGGTTAACCACAGCAACAGAAGCCTAATACACCCTAAGATGTAAACACCGTGACTCATCTCACCAAAGCTTGCCTCAGTGTGGCGGAGACAGTGTTTTTATAAGCGTAACCCATTGTGCGTGACCATCTGGTCACACAGATGCCAACATAGCTGTCACTTAAACACCAAGGAACAAACTGGGCATGGTGGCCAAGCCTTTAATCCTAGCATTCAGGTGGCAGGCAGATCTCTGAGTCTGAGGCCAGCCTGGCCTACAAAGTGAGCTCTCTATGGCCTACTTGGTGTTGACACACTGGGCATGAGGCGGTTGGTGAAAGGTGCTCTTCTTGTCCTTTGGAGCTCTTGTATCTGATGAAGGAGATAAATAACGAAATAGCTATGTCAGTAGTGACAAGGGGAGCAGCTCAATAGAGGCAGAGCAGGAGTAGAGTGGCCTCATCATCCAGGTCAGGATGCTCTAAGAGCCTCTGAGAGAAGAGAGCAAGCCAGTAGCCCAGAAAGTACAAAGGCCCTGAGGCAGAACCAACCCCAGCAGCAGGAGCTCAGTGAGTGAAACTCGATCTGAGGAGGCTGCACACGCCACTGTTGGGTGGGAGGTGCAGCCCGGGGACCATGTTGGGAACAGGAAGTCTATTTCTAAGCTTCACATGGCTCTGGTGGGCTTCAAGTACAGGGTGCAGTGTGGTACACATTCCTTTTTCTATTCTGTGTATTTGAGGTAACATCTCACTGTTAGGCCATGCCATGTAGTTTACCATGTAGCTCAGACCAGCCTTAAACTCATGATGATCCTCCTGCCTCAGCCTCCTGTGTGCTGGGATCAGAGGCACGAGCCACCACACCTGTTTGGAAGGTCACAGACTCAGGAACTGCTGATCAGAACTGTTTATGGCCCTGCATACACAGGTTAGGTACAAGGTGAGTCTTGACAAAGTCACTTGAGAAAGGCTCCCCAGGCTCATTACTCTGAGCACCTGGAGTGTCCGGGTCAGGTTTCCTGTGTTCTGACTTCCTCCTCCTGTGTCCTGCACACGGTCTGTGCTCGGAATGGGTCAGAGGCTAGATGGACAGGCAGACTGCCACGATCAAGTGTCCTGGCCTGACACTCACCATCTTGGGCGGAGGGAGGTCTGGAAGGCTCTTCTGAGGGGCTGAGGAATGCTGGCCGGGCTCCCCATTGGTCAGTGGACCCTGCTCCTCAGGAACTGTGGGCAGCAAGAGGAGAAGGCTTCGGTGAGGAGAGGCAGGTTCTCATTACCCCGGAATGTCTGCTCACTTGTCCAGTCCCTCTCCTGCATATTCTATTTGAGCAGGTGTTAATTACCCAGGCAGGCAATCCCTCCAGCCAAAGTTGTTTTTTTCCTCCAGGAATAGGACATAGCAGTGGCCAGCCCTGTGCGGATTCCTCAGAAGTAACCAGCATGGGATTTCTGGAAGGCTCTGCGGCCCTCCCCTACCTCCCCCATTTTCAAAAATGGCCCAGCCACAGGGCTTCAGTGAGCAGGGCAGCTGCTTGACAGTCTATATTGAGCCACACAAAGCACTCATCTGGTGATTGTGGTTCTTTCTGCCCACCGTTACCCAGACAGCGAGTGACTCTGGGCAGAGTGGCCACTGGCACCACAGGACTGTCTCAGCTCCTGACTTGGTGGGGGCGGGGAGGGTGGGGAAGAGGTATAGACACCACACTAAAGAAGAATAGGCCACTGACTTCCAAGTCTCTCTAGTTCAACCAGCCCTGCAAGACTGCGCAGGCTTGCTGATGTCTCAAAGACAACCTGTTCTCAGGACAGGGCAGGCTTGCTGGTGTCTCAGAGACAACCCTTTCTCAGGACACTGCTGGCTTGCTGATGTCTCAAAGGCAACCCTTTCTCAGGACACTGCTGAGGCTCCCTCCAGGAGAATCTCTTCCCACCCATCTCTAAGTCTGGGAATTAGAGAAAAAACTTTCTTGGGGCCCCCTGATGCTGAATGTTCTTAACATTGTGGGCCAGACACACACCAAAGGTTTTAAAAGAGTAAGTTTTAGGCAGAAGGTAAGGTGTCAGAGACAAGACCCCAAGTCCCCCTAGGAAGGAACCCACGCTGCCTGAGAATACCCCGGGAACTTCATCTTTCAACGGTACAGTTGCTGACACTACCATTTCTTCTCCCTCCTCCCAAGCAGACTTTCACCCAGAGAGGCCGGGCTGGAACCGTGGGATCAGCTCTCCTAGAACGCCTGAGTTACGACTTCCTCTTCCTGCACTGATGCTGGGAAAAGTCAAGAGACTTTTAGGGACAGGCTCCTCGTCCAATAGGCAAGAAGGTGGTGGCCCCACTGAAACATCCAAAAATATATAAACCCAAAATACCATTAACCAAAATGTGGATTCCAAAAATAACCCCTGGGGCCTGTCTGAGAACTGCCGGGGAGGGGCGAGGGAGACGGGTGGGGCTTTGCCTCCTTTGTCTGAAGCCAGGCAGCTCAGCAGCTCTCAGGGACCCATACCTTTGTCTGGAGATGCCGAGTTCTGTTCGCTGTTGACTGACACTTTGTTCATGTAAATATATTCCTCATCAGAACCTGCAGAAGCAAAGACAGGAGAGATGTGGCTCCAAGTGACCTGGTGCCTCCAGAAAGAGACAGTATCCACCTCAGGCATTTCCTCATGCTCAGCGCCAGGAAGGAAACAGGGCAGGGTTTGACCAGGTGGCTCAGTGATCCAGAACACTTGCCACGCCTGCAGAGGACCAAGATTCCGTCCTCAGCACCCACATGTAGCTCTCAACTACCAGTGACTGCAGTTCCAGGGGATCCACTGCCCTCTTCTGGCCTCTGTGGGCACCAGGCGTGCATGTGATACACATAGATACACATATATGTGAAATAAAATTACATAATTATGAAAAAGGGAACACCTGGGATTTCAAGCTGAATAAAAGAGTTAATCCTAGGGGCAGGTGGCAGGCTCCCAGTGTAGACATGGCAAGATGCTGGCTGCTGGTTTTCCTACCCTGGGGCTGGAGGATGGAGAAGGGAAGGCTGGAGGGGGAAGGCTTCAGGACCAGAATGGGTAAACGGAAAGGCATCCATCCCTCAAAGGGCTACAGAACATTCCACAAACTAAAGATGTCTCTGGATCCCCTTGGCACTGTAAACTATTTCCTATCTGCCTTCCTCATCCCGATATGAATCATCACAGTGGACTAAAGTCAGAAGTGTCTAGATTAAAACAAACCACACCAAGGGTCTGGTAAAAAGCCTCCCAAAGCCCAGGGTGGAGATGGGAAGTCAGCTTTGACTGGAGGTGGGGTGGCTGAGTGAACAAATCGTTCTGGGGGCAAGAAGGCTAGGTAGGAAGCAGGGAGTACCAGCCCTTTGCTTGGTTCTGAAGACTGAAGCTTGCAGTAATATAACCATGCCCTCCTTTAAGCTTCTGGTCTATAGGTCAGGTCATTGCTTTGGTTGGTGCCTGCTGGCAGGAGACAAGTGTCCTGCTACATGCCTGGTTCTTAGCCTCTGTACACCCAGCCTTGGCGGCTACCTAGGAAACCCTCCATGGCTTCTCCTCTTTCGAAGTCCCTTGATGGTCCCTCTGTGGCCTTAATTTGCATTTCCTAGCAACACATAGCCAGTAAATTCCTGTGGTCAGACAGTGTTCCGGAGCCAACAGATCCAATGCAAACCTTTGCCAAAGGATCCAGTTTTCAAAGCTAGTCTCTTCCATGGCCATAGACTGCTGACTCTGGCCTGAAAAGAGGCTTGAGAACCCAGAGGGTCCAGAGGAGGCTAGATGGGGCCTCAGCCACGCTATCACAGTGTCTGGCCATGCCGGAACCAGTAAGCAACACTGCCCCATTCCCAGATATCTCAATTAATGTGATAGGGGTTGATCCTCTTAGGGACCAGACAGGGAGAGGTGAGGGATGGTTCTGCCAAGCTCTGCTATGAGCAGCAACTTCTGGAAAGGGCCTCTAACCTTTGTGCAGGGCGCCTCTGTGCCTTGGTCATCCTATCTGCTCAGATGAAAAGCAATCAAGGTGGAAGACTGCTTGCTTTGACCGAACAGAACTCAAATTTAGGAAATACAAAAAAGTGAGATTAGCCTATGGCTAACAAAGATTAGAGGCAAGCAATGCAAAGGCTGGAGATATGGAAATGGCCAAGCAGACTGCTACACCCAAAGTTCAGGTGCTTCACCAGCAGAAGTGGATGGCTTGCCAGGGACTATAAACAGACAGTCATGTTGAACTTAATCTTGAGGACAATTTTACATCATCCCATCCTTCCTTCTAGCATTTCCACTGTCTTGTGGGTAAGTTCCAGCATATAAGTAGAAATCTACTTGAAGTTCACTGCAATATTACCTTCAGTCTTTCATACTATCTGTCATTTTACTGTATGATTGCAATTGTATTGCATTGTACTATTGGGTGTGTTATTCAGTATAACTGAAAAGCCTACTGACAGGGGACAAGGGAACCTGCCATCTGCAGGGAATGGCCCTTCTCACAGAACTGGGGCCAGGTAGGAGGAGAGGCTGAACATCTTAGCTACACTTGACAGAGCACATGAAGTGCCTCCTGTCAGAGGGGCAATGGCTGGAACACCCTAGAGTCTTAAACAGGGGATGCAGGAGGCATGTTTCTCTCTGGCAAAGGCATGGCATAGCAGGCTGCCATGTCTCTGTTAGAAGAGCATTCAGTCAATGCCCTGGTATCAACCATAAACACAGGGGCCTACTGGCTAAAAAATAAAAACCCAGAAAGCCCAGATAGATGATTCCATTTGAAAATTACAAAAGCATTCACATAGGTGCACATACATGTGTACACACATGTACACACAGGTGCGTGCACACATGCATATATACATATACGCACACACACAGCCTCTCGTACTGCACTCAACATGTGAGGACCACAATCTATCTTCAAGGGAGCAGAGTAGCCATCTCCCCTTCAAGGCTGGCGAGTGAGGCAGGGAGGACGGGAGGAAGACAGATGCTACAGTGGGTGGGGGTGTCTTAGGATTCAATCTTGGATGGCAAGTTTAACCCAGTGTGACAGAACTAGAGAGGGAGGGGAACGCAACAGTTAGGTCTGCCTCCTCTGGCTCCACCACTCGCAACTCGGGACCTCTGGTCCAGTGACTTGCCAAGCCCTGGTTCCTTCATTGGTAAATGCCACACCACCAACTCCCTCACAAATATTGAGATGAGGATTAAATGACATAATCTCAGTCACCGTGCACATTCACATTATCCTAGACACAGCTAGTACTGTCTGTGTTAATTCTCTGTCGCTTAAGCAGTGTAGGGAGAACCACAAGGCAAAGCTCTCAGATAAGTGTAGTAGCAACTAATGCATGGGTATCACCCCTGAGAATTTCAAGAGGTGGTCACAAGCACCAATAGGGCAAAACACATCCATCAGCGGTCCTGGGGATCTCTGCAGCTATCTCAGATCCCCAAGACCCAGACACATCCATCAGCGGTCCTGGGGACCTCTGCAGCTATCTCAGATCCCCAAGACCCAAACACATCCATCAGTGGTCCTGGGGACCTCTGCAGCTATCTCAGATCCCCAAGACCCAAACACATCCATCAGCGGTCCTGGGGATCTCTGCAGCTATCTCAGATCTCCAAGACCCAGACACATCCATCAGTGGTCCTGGGGACCTCTGCAGCTATCTCAGATCCCCAAGACCCAAACACATCCATCAGTGGTCCTGGGGATCTCTGCAGCTATCTCAGATCCCCAAGACCCAAACACATCTATCAGCGGTCCTGGGGATCTCTGCAGCTATCTCAGATCCCCAGGACACAAACACATCCATCAGCGGTCCTGGGGACCTCTGCAGCTATCTCAGATCCTGAGGACCCAGGTCCCCATAACTCCCCACCGTTAACCTGTAGCAGAGGATGACCAGGAAAAGCCAGAGCGAGCAAAGGCTACCCCACAGGGAACTGTGCAGCATGCTAAGCCCAAGGGATCCCAAACGGAAGGCATGGCCAGTACACAGGCACCAAGAGCCACAGGTCAGACAGGTGACAGCAGGCTTCCTCACAGGAACTGTCTTTATAAGACATTACAATGGTACATCTTTAAAGGTCCGGGAATCCTGCCGTTTGAAGGGTTTCATCAATGAGTCCTCTGTGAGGTGATTCATTCCTCTCCAGCCTTCCCCCTTTGTACTGTGCATCCCCTCTGCTTCCCACCAGCACCTCTTTGATGTGCAGTCTGTCAGAGGAGGAACCTGCTACACAGGAGGAGCCTGGGAACCATGGGTGAGTGACCAGGAGAGTGCAAAGGCAAGCTCTTGGTGACAGGGAGTTGTGAACCAGCGCGGCTCCTCCAGAAGGGAAAGCCTCCAGGAACACTCCAACTTACTCCATCCTGCTCTGCACGGAAAACACACTTTCTACTGAAAGCAAAAAAGGGAAAGGAGACCCCAAAAGGAGCCCCTGAGATTCAGGCTAGATTCAGGGAGCTGTCTGGACTGTGACTGTTGGAGCAGGTAGACACTTCCCTTCCCTGGCAGGGACAGTGGCCTCTCCTGCCAAGAGGCAGATGGATCTGGTGCTCCCTGATGGCCTTGCACAGCCTCGTCACAAACACCTGACATAAAAATCAACTACACTCAGCTGCCAGCAGTTCATGAGGGTCTTCTTATAAAAGCAATTCTGAATTTGCTAGAAGTGAAACCATCTGTCCAGAAGAATTATACAGGAATTCTCACAGAGGTTGCCAGGCTTTGCCACCGAAACACATGAACATCCTAGGCAGACAGCCACAAGGAAAGGGACAAGGCAGAGATGCACCCACAGCTCTCGTGAGTCTCCAGGGGAAGCCATGGCATATACAGTAGGATGGCACTTACAGGCAACTCCACAACAGGAACTGTCTCAGGTGACAGAAACTAGTGCGATGCCTGTCTCGGAGTGGAGATGGGAAAGAGATTACTGAAAACAGGACAAGACTGAATTTGAGAAAAACAGCTGTTTATATGCATATGCATGTGGGGGCCAGAGGCCAACTAGAAATCTTGGTCCTTAACTGCTCTTAGCCTTTTGCTGCAAATGCCCATGTGTTTGTGTGAGTCTTTTTTTATTGACACGTGCATGTGTACACGTGTACACGTGTTTGTGTGTGAGTATCAGCTCACCTGGGCAGATACACACGGAGGCCAGAGGTCGAGGCTGGATAGCTTTCTCAGTTGCTTCTCCACCTAATTTTCTTGGCTGGCATTCAGTGGAAATCTGGCCATCCCCACCTCCTCATGGAAATAAATCCAGGGGCACACTGCAGTGTCTGGTTTTGTGGGTGCCGGGGATCAATTGCAGGCTTTCTGAAGCTTGTGCTGTAAGAACTGTACTGATGGAGCCATCTTCCCAGCCCATAAGAGAGAATGTTCTGGATAAGGGGGGTTCTTGTTTAGCTTAAGACAGGGGCGACTCTGGTGTCTACAATTATCCAAAGTCACTGGATTTCATACTTATGGTCTGTATGCTGTATTATATGTTAATTCTACTGTAAAAATGGTAGAAAATTATGAACTCATGATTCCGTAATCGACAATCTTAAAGGTATATCTTCTTCTCCCCACAGGCTCCATAATTCTAGTCAACTTATTTAACTCTGTGGTCTGAGTGCCCTGTGTGGGAACAGCATCTGCTGCATAGGGTTGTCTTGAAGTTCACACAGTTCATACAGGTAGTCTCCTTGGCCCTCAATATTCATAACAACTTCCTGTCTCTTTTCTTCTAACCAGCAGGGAGAGGGCTTTGAACATACTCTGCTTAAAATCCCACTTGCTGGCTGATATGTGAAGTGTTTAGAGGGATTCCAGCCAAGTCGGGTTACCAAGGACCACTGTTAGGAGCTAAACTGCACCTCCCTGACCCCCTCGATCCCACTTCGCATATTAAACCCTAGTCTCCAGGGCCTCTGAATTGTTATTTGGATGTGGAGCCTAAAATTGAGGTTACCAGGGTGAATCCTAGTTGAAGATGGATGGAAGACACAGACACACACAGGTGGCTGTGTGAGATCACACACAGGACAGGGACAAAGTCCTCAGGAAGAGCCAGCCCTGCCCACTCCTTGCTCTCAGGTAGCTGGTCTCTGGAACTATGAGAGGGAAGCTCACACTGGACCGCCCGAGGCCCCAGGCCCACACTTACTGCTGCTCTTGGTGTAAAGCCGCAGGAGCTCTGACAGGCCGCTCTTCTTCAGCACAGCTGCGCTGCTCAGGTTCTCCTGGTCTAGGACCTTGAGGAAGTCGTCCAGCTCTGTCAGCAGCTGCTCCAGGGCTAGAGATGAACACAGAGAGCGAGTTCAGTAAAGGCTTCCCTGCGGACCCAGACATCCCACTGAGGACCCAGTAGGAAGGGGCTCCATAGAGGCCTGGGAAAAACACTGGCTTGGGAAGGTTCTTTTCAGCTTCAGAGTCTTGGTGGGAGAAATATGTGCCCTTGAGTTTAAGATAGACAACCTCAAAGGGAGCCCCAGGCCTACCCTCTGCTAGAGGAGTGATGATATTCTGAGGGCGTCATCACCTTTTCCTATGTCTGCCATCACAGAGTTAACAAGGAGAAGAAAATACCCTCCAAAGGCCTTTGCTGCCTGCTGAGCAATGGCTCGGGCAATGCTTATCACTCAGTGCCTCAGTCTACCACCATCAGAAGAGCTTCTGCCTGCAGTAGATGGGAGGTCACACAGAGCCCCATAACTGGACAGCATGCAGAAAATGAGAGATTTTGGAGCCCTCGGTCCTAAATGGGGTACCTTCTTCAAACCTCCCCCATTCAGGCTCAGGGAGCTATGCTAAAGAGGAGGCAGAAAGACTGTAAGATCCAGATGGATGACTCCAAGGAGACAGCATCTTCCAGACACAAGACTGATACAGACACTCACAGCACTATGGTAGCACTCCTGGGCCTGTCCGGGTCCAAGCCAGATAGAGTTCCAGTGCTAAGAAAAGCAAGCACAAGCTCCCATCCCTAACCAAGAAGGCATCTCCAACTGACAACTGCCTGCTGAGGAAAAAGACAGTTTTCTGTAATGGAGTCTCACTGGGTATACTGGCCACACTTAGAGGCAGGCCCCACACTCAGCAGAAGATAACAAACTCAAAATGAACTCAATGGTACTGTTCTAGATTTGGAGGGTAGGAGCGGGGTAGGGGGTGTCTCGCTGCTTTGCTTGGGCATTGTTCTATCTTACCAGTCTCTTGCTTGTATGTTACGGTTTCTGTTTTTGTGTTTTTATATGATTAGTTCATGTGAATGCATATGTGTGTGTATGTCTGTGTATGTATGTCTCTCTCTCTCTGTGTATGTGTGTGCATATATGCATGTGTTTTCTTGTGCTTTTGTTTGTTTTTATTTTTAATTCTGGTTTTGTTGCCTGTTTCTTTTCTACAGAGAGGGGGCGGGGAGGAAGAAAAAGAAGAAGGAGAAGGAGGAGGAGGACGAGGACGAAGATGAGGACGAAGATGAGGACGAAGATGAGGACGAGGACAAGGACGAAGAGGAGGAGGAGGAGAAGGCGGCGGCGGTGGCATAGATTTGGATATGTGGGGAGGTGTGAGAACCCAGAAAGAGATGAAGGGAAATCATGATAAGAATATATTACGTGAAAAAATATTTTCAATTAACAAGGGGGTAAAAAGAGTTGCTGGACTCCAAGGCTGGTTCCAGTGTGGATACATAGCCCTCTAAAATACAAACCTGTTCATGGATGTGTCACAAAACGGCTTTTCCTGTTTGTCATGCTCACTGGAGTTGCCTGTGACAGTGTGTATGTGTGCACACCTCAAAAAAGGGCTCTGCATTTAGCTTACCCTCCAGAGTACCCACAAAATGCCCAGTATTTACCGACTAAATGAAAGAACGAAAGAAAACAAATGCACTCATTTCCTATGTAACAAAAGAACTCCACAGCCGGAATACAAGAAAAACCAATTCTGTCCTGGGTCAGAACTGAAGCGAAGCCACTGAAAACCTGGCATGTCCCACCTCATAAAAACACTGGAGCAGGAAGGCTTTCCCAAAGGATCCACTCTGTTTCTACTTTGTCTTGTCATGCATGCACACACAGATAGATACATTCAGACATACCCACCTGGCACCTGGGCCTCACGAATGCTGGGCCACCGTAACACTGAGCTATGTATCCTATGGCTTTTCTAGCTTATAATTCTCCTTTCGATTGCTGTGACCGAAGCCAACTTACAAAGTTCACTGAATGGACCACTGTTCTAAAACTTAGACCTTAGATTATCAACCACTGGCTCTTGCATTCCTTGTGTCCAACCTGAGCTTTCTGTCTTTATGGACTACTTTATCACCACCACCACCATCATCATCATCATCATCATCATCATCAATTTTTCAATATAAGGACTGAATCTTTAGCATCACACAAGCTAAGCAATCATGCTACAAGCTGAACTCTATCCCTGTCTCTTTTTACTTTTTGAGACAGGGTTCCACTGAATTGCCCAGGCTGGCTTTGCACTCACGCTGTTGCCCAGGCTGGCTCAGATTTGAAATCCTCCTAACTCAGCCTATGGAGTAGTAGCTGGGATGGCCCAGGTTGTGTCAACCAGGGCTGGCTTGGGCCACACTTTAGCAATGTCCTCTGGGAGCCAGTGAATGGTTGGAGAAAGTCAGGTTGCTGGAAACCTGAGCTTCTTAGTTTTGTTTTTTTTTTGTTTGTTTGTTTGTTTTGTTTTGTTTTGTTTTTTTGAGACAGGGTTTCTCTGTGTAGCCCTGGCTGTCCTGGAGCTCACTCTGTAGACCAGACTGGGCTTGAACTCAGAGATACACCTGCCTCTGCCTCCCAAGTGCTGGGATTAAAGGTGTGCACCACCATTGCTCTGCAAAACCTGAGCTGCTTAACAGCCACAACTGCCCCATCTTCCTAGCACTGCTGATCAGACCCATGGCCACACCAATAGTCATCTTCCTAGCACTGCTGATCAGACCCATGGCCACACCAATAGTTTATAAGTGACCAGAGAGAGACGGGGGACGGGGAACACTGGGCACACCAGCAGAAGGCAGTGCAGAAAGATACTTCCAGGCAGTCAAATGTCTACACGAGGGAATTAGACAGAGAAGCCATCACCACAGGGATGGAAGGACCCAGCATCCATCCACAAGCCTTGTCACTGGACATGGCTCTATCATCAGCGTCAGTGGGGCCGCTCTGCTGGAGCCTCTAGCTTGCCCCACCCCCAGCTTCTTAAGGTTGGGAGTCACAATATTCTCATCCACAGTGACAGTGTCACAGGACCTAGGTGAATGGGCGGAGGTGGGGCAGCCCTGGAAATGGCGAGATGGTGTTAAACAGAAGGAGGGATGGGAGCAAAAGGACAGTTATCCGATGACACAGAGTGAGTGTGGAATGCCTCTAACCCAGCCTGGAACTCTGGCAATCTGAAAGCAAGCCTGGCCTGCTATGGAGTTAACAAGAACTTAATCAGGGTTGGTGTGTGCTGGTCCCAGAGAGAGATCCCTGAAATGAGAGGCCTTCACTGGGGTGGGGGGTGGGGGCCTCTTGCACTCTGAACAGCTATTCACAACCTTCCATCTGCTGAGACTACGATGAGCTCAGAGGAGAAGCCTGCAAACCAATGATGAAGGCGAGCAAAGAGATCTCCCAGCCTTGCACTCGGCTCTGCCGGACAGGAAAACTGAAAGGGCTTTGCAAGGGAACTGGGGTCTAGGTTGTGTTTTCCCTGAACTTCTGGACCTCTCAAAGAGGCCAGGCCTCTGCGGCCATCTCAGTCCCTCGGAGAGGAAAGCAGATGACACTGGAAACGAGTCCTCACTTCCTCATCCCCAGCCTTTCTCAAAAGTTGCCCGGTTTCTGGAAAATGGTCTTTGTTTACGTCTCGCACAAGCAGATGCAAACTAAGCCAAAGGGTACAACGTGTGTGCCTGGCCCTGAGGAGCCAAAAGTAATTCAGATAGCTCCTCAACACCCAGGGGGTCATCTATTGAGCATCCAGGGTAAGAGCAGACTAATATAGGAATGCCCTCAGTGTGCCAGGAATGCAGAGGACTGGGGTTAGCAGGGAGAAGGGACCAATTGGTCATTGATGCAAGCATAGAGCTTACTGGGCAAGTGACTGTATCTCAGGCACACAGAGCGTGGGGCTTGGTGGGGAACTGGCTTCAAAGGAAGAACATGAATCCTAGAGCCAAAACTAAAGGCATGGAGCAGAGCTGCTCAAGAGTGCTCTTCCAGAGTGGAGATGAGAAACTCTGAAGACAGGGAGAAGGGACCAACGGGTAGAGAGACCAGTGAGACAACTACCCAAGTACAGATGGGAATGATGAGGGGTTGACGTAACCGGAACGGATGGGCACCACGCCATCAGGCGTACCCTCACGGTCTCTAGTTCTCACAAGTACTTTGCAAGAGAAGTGTGGGAATAGAGCGCTGAGGCTGGATTTTAACCCAACTCAATTGCAACCCCAGCGAGTAGTGACAGTGAGTCCAGGTTCAAAGGCCTTGCCTTGCTTCTGCAGTGTGTCGGCAGGCAGTGTTTCCATCGAACTGCGATGGGTGATCGGAGTTACAGCTTCCGAGTCCTGCTGCCTTACAATCAATAAGCAACGGTTCACAGAGAACAGAGCAGAAGAGGAAGGCTGGAGGAGGCCCGTGATGGGTGGAGCCAAGGGATCAACCTCTTAGATGTAGCATCTACTAAAGAAGCCAAGAATCTAAGAGGCACAGTGACCGCAGACATGTGCACTATGGCACTATGAGCAGCAGACATGCGCCCCCACAGACAGTGGGACTGGAGGCTGAGCTTCCGGACCTGGCAGGTTGCGCCTGGGCTGGACACAGCAGTACCCACTTGCTCTGAGAACAACACTGACACCTTTTTCCCCTAGAACATTTAGGGGAAGTGCAAGCATTAAGAGAGACATAGCTTGAGGAAACAAGCCTGAACGTCCATGTGAGACTCTGGGGGCCGGCATGCACTATTTCCCTCCTTTTCTGGATCCACGTTACAATGTGCTCAAGTGCTCTCTCCATGAAGCCACAGGTGATCAGCTACACTCAGCTCTCTGCTCTCTGGTTATCCCGAGCCATGTCAGGTCAGACATAAGCCCCTTGTGGTCAAGAGTCAGGCTTAGTCCTATGAGTTACTTTTCATGGCACTGTGGGAAAATGTCTTTGCGTACAACTTAGGGAGGGAAGGGTTTGCTTTGAGGGGACAGTCAAGGCAGGAAGGGCTAGGGCGGCAGGAACTGAGGTCGCTGGTCACATGGCATACACGGTTGGAAGCAGAGAATGAAGAGTGTGGTATTCCGCTTGCCTCTTTTCCATTGGACTGTGCTAGTCAACACGTGGGGTGAGCCTTCCTCACCCAGTTACACTGTCCTGGAAACACTCAGATAGGTACCCAGATAGACTGTTTCTATGGTGTTTCCAAGTCATTATGGTGACAAGATCACAGATAGCTAGTAAGATGCAAAGGACCCAAGAGGCGGCCAGCCTTCCTCCCCAGACATCTTCCAGGGCTTTGACTACAAGCTCTTGGGACTAACAATCAACAGAGGCAACGCTCCAATTTGCACCAACCCCAGTGACATTCTTCAACCCCCAGGGCTCAGAGGGCAGGCCAGCCCTCAGAGGAATGTGGCTGTTCCATTGAGGCTCGGGGACCCTGCTCATCACATTTCCCTTCGCCCCCCACATCCCCCACGTTTTCATTTAGATTTCTTCCTTGTCCTTTGGTGGATGAAGGGGAAATAAGAACATAGTCATTCTGGAAACTGTAGGCCCTTGTGTGGGCTTTCCATCTTGGCTCTGTTAAAGTTCAGGGTTGTCTGCTCGGGGTGGTAAGTCATCAATAAGGTTCTTGTTTGGGACTTCAAGGCCTACGCAGAGCTAGACTGTGCAACTGCCCGATTCATCGCCCTCCTCCTCAGAACCTCCCCGCCCCCAGCTGTCCTCAGCCCGGGTAGTCACTAGGTTCCGAACTGAAAATGTCCCCAGCACACCATGCCGGCTGAGCCTCTTGGGTTCCCTACAGTCTCAGGCCCACTTTTATTTATACAGCTGCTTTAGCCTAAGAGCCATGATTCAGTCCGACTTTCAAACAGCAGACTAAGCAGCCCTGTTCTTTATAAAAACTATACTCCAGAAGGACGTGCGTGCATTCTCTTCCTGTCTTGCAGAAGATTCCCAGAACCAAGCCACCAGGTGCAGCATCCTTGAGAATATAATAATTGCTGTGGGCCAAGGGGAGCCGGGAATGCTGGGAAGGATTCCATGAGATGCTGCAGCATCACACAGAGGTGACTGTGAAGCTGCTCACGGGTTCACTGTGAGCAAAGGACCCCCAGGTTTGCAGGGTAGGTCCCCCGAAAAGACACCCCTTCACCTCACTTGAGAAGAGAAACCAAAGTCCAAACAATCTGCTCCTTCAAAAGTGCCAGGAATGAACCTACTGTGTGTGCCCATTAACAGGAAGTGGAACTCCTTTCTTTCTTCTATATAGTGTATACACATACACAAACACACACATACACATGACATACTTTCTTCCATATAGTGTACACACACATACACATATACACACTCACATACACACACATATATACGCACACACATACACTTTCTTCCATATAGCATACACATACACACTCACATACACACACATACACACACTTACACACTTTCTACTATATAGTGTACATATACACATATACATACAAATACACACTTTCTTTCATATAGTATACACACACATATTTACCATCTTGATGGTGTCACAGTTTACAGTTTACAGATCTCTGGCATGAAATATATACTGTTGCACAACTATCACTATCTAATTCTGGGACATTTACTGTATCACCCACAGCAGAATCCCACTCTGCAGTCATTTCCTTCTCCCTCCTTCCTCCAGCCCAATACTAACCCTTCCATCTCTGTGGCCAGCCTGTTCTGGATAGAGTGTATGAATGGGATCAGATAACGTGTGGCCTCCTGTATACCTTCTTCCACATAACATCATGGCTTCAAGGTTCTGTGTTGTGGCAGGTGTAAATACTGTCTTCTTATGGAAATGTAATTCCATTCTGTGGACTTATTACATTCTGTACATCCATTCATTGCTGGTGAGGGGGTGTCTTTTTTTTTTTTTTAACAGGGATAGTTTATAGAGATAAAACTCACACCCCATGCTACTGTACCAAGTTTGGCAAACAAACTTAGCTGCAGTGGCCACTAGCAGTCGAGATACAGCACAGAGCCGCCACTCAAGAATGAGTCTCAGAGGGAAACCTTTCACTATGCCCAGGGCATGGGAACTGCTTGACCTTCAGAGCTCAATTCCTTCAGCTTAACGAGAGGCATCCATAATCCACAAGGCCACACTGGAGATGTGGCTGCACTGTGTGGTACCCAGGGTTGATGTGGAGACCTGGTGGGCTCCGTGTCCATCCCTCACAGAGCTGCACACTCAGTAAAGAATGCAGATTTCCTCCAAAGAGGAAGGCTGCTCTCCAGTCAAGGGACGCTGAGAAGTCTGGCCCTTTTCCTTCCTGGGTAGTGTTCTGTTTCAAGCACGTCAGGCAGCTGTAGGCTTGCCCACTGGCTCTTATACATAAACCAGAGGCTTCTGTACCTTCACACAGTGAGTTGTCTCAAAGGCACCTCACTGTTGATGTTCAGTGGCTTCCCTGTCTCAAGCACAGTTACATTTTGTCACTCTGAGACATTCACACCAAAGGCAGAAGGCACATGCACTAGGGACTTTAAAACCTCCTTATGCCAGGGTCCACCTCTAGAGATGTGCTCATGTGGTGGCTTGGGGCTTCAAGAACTTTAAAAGTTTCCCAGGTGCGTCTAAGGTCCCTGTGGGGCCATATGACTGAATAAATGAGTTCACTAAGAGATAGACGATCCGCTTTGGGGTCAGCCTTTTTACTTCATAAAAATATTTATACACAGTCCCTTCAAACTGCGCAAGTCAATTCTGATTTATAGATAGAACTTTGTAGATCCATGCTGGTTACATGAACTCAGATGCACTTGCAAATATTTTTCTTTTTCCTTTTGGACAGAAGGATGTAGTAAGACAAGGAATGAAGATGTCTCTGTGTTTACATACTGCCCGACTCAGCTCTCTATTCTGCTGGGCAAGTGGAAGCTTAATCCTGCTGCTGATCATCCCGAGGTTTCCCAGAGGGCCCCTCAGTGGACTTGGAGCCTAGGGAACTGGGTCAGAAGTGTAAATAGCTTTCTCCAGCATAAATACCCCAGGAGTCATTCTTTATCTCAGGCTCCAAGAGGAGGCTGAGGGGAGAAGGGCTTTACTAGCAACAGAATGCTCCGTTCCCCACTGGGCTGACCTTCCAGGGTCACGTGACCATCATTTTTGCAAGATCTGTTTTTTCTCACCTATCTTTTGGGTCTCATCACTGAAAACACTTTCCTTATGGCTCACCCTCAGCGTCCCCAGATTAGCTGAGCAAGCATGGGGGAGGACATGGGGCAGATGCTTATTGTGGCTCACAGCACTGGAGAACCAACTGGAGTTGCTCACAGCAACAGGCCTCCCTTAGGAGCAGAGCCCCAACCCCAGCCAAGGAACCAGCTGGAACACCCAACCCCAAAGACTGGGCCCTGCAGAGACTGACATGGAAGCAACTGAAGACAACACAGCAGACACAGAGGCAGAAAGGACTCTGGGCCGGCTACCACGGGACCCTGCAGCATGCTCATTTACCCAGCCAGCACAGGCTATCTGGTGACTCAGTCTGCTGACTCACTTTGCCCCATGAATAGAGAGGCCCTGGAAGCTCTGTATGGGCAGGGACCACATATGTTCAGGGTTGGCTTCCACCACTATGCCAAAACAGGCCTTTCTGCACAGTCAGAAAACAACCGTTGAATACCATGCCAACAGACAGACATAGACACACACACACACAGACACACACACACACACACACACACACACACACACACACTCCTCCTAATATAAAAGGTTAGATGGGTTCTTTCAGCAGCCTAGGCAAAGACTTGCCAATCTCTGGCAAGGGGCCTGCCCTGGTGGCAGGTGGCTTAGAAAGACACAAGCCATCTTGCTCCTAACATGGCATCCTGAGGACTTTCTAAAGGGTATAGAGGGAACCAGGAGAAGCAGAGCTATACACTCCCTCTTCAAACTCTCTGGCCACTCAAATGTAGGATACTCCAGGTCTCCGTGACCTCCAGGGTCAGACAAGGAGGCCTTTGTCCCCTCCCCAGTGAGGACATTCCTGAGATGCACTCCACCAAACAAGCAGAGTCTTTCAGAGGGTTTTTTTTGGGGGGAGGGAGGGGAGGTTGGGAGTAGTGGCAGGGGAGGCACCGAGGTTTGGCTGGGTATCCCTTCACCGGACAAAACACAAAACAGACACAGCCCACCTCGGTCTCAGAGCAAGGTGGCTGGATGTCAACAAAGTCTGGGGAAGATTGTGTGGAAGCAAAGCTGGAAAATGATCAGAGAAGTTGTTATCTTTTGGAGGAAGAGTTATGGGCAATCTGTCCTTCCTTCCTTCTGTCCTCCCTTGTTCCTCAACACAGGGGTGCATGGAGAGAAGAGGAAACCTCAGTAGCCACTGTAGTTTCTGTTTGATCTGTAAGCTCCAGCTTGTCCCGGTTCACTTGAGTTAGAGAAAAGGGCAAAGAGAGGGACCGAGAAGAGCAGCAGCATGCTAACTTAGTGCCCCTCCCCAGAATCCAGCTAAAGTAACTTGAAGCCACTGAGCTAGCTACGTGCTGCTTAGGACTCCACCACCAAATCAAGATCAGACCCCCAAACCCAACTGCCCTGCCATGGACTCAGCCAGACAGGAGGCACAGGTCTCCGTCTCCCTCCCCGAGCTCCCATTCAGTATCCAAAAGACCCCAGAGCAAAAGCACTTTCTTCAGGTGCCAAGGAACCCAGGCAGAGAAGCAGGCCTCCTGGGTCCCCAGCTGCTTTGTCAGGCCTGAACTGGGGTGGCCATAGACCCTGGAGTGCCTCTCATGCTTGCACATGGAGGAGGGCCCTGGAAGCCAGCTCCTCGACTTCAGGGTACCGGGTCTTGAAGGACTTAGCCCCACTGTGCTTTGGCCTCCATGTTTGTAAGATAGCATTGGTGAAAAATGCCCATCACAAGACAGATCTGAGGAGTGGAAATAACCCACACAGATGTTTATGTCAAAGGACACACTTCGGCCGTAAGGTAAAAAATCCTAATTTCACCTCTACGATGATATTAAAAAAACTCAGTACACTCTTTTATTGTATTTATCATTTTGTGTGTGTGTGTGTGTGTGTGTGTGTGTGTGTGTGTCTCTGTCTGTCTGTCTGTCTGTCTGTCTGTCTGTCTGTCTATGAGCAAGGGTGTTGGAGCCCCTAGTACTAAGTTTTGGATGGTTATGACCTGCCTGACACAGGGGCTTGGAACTGAACCCTGGTCCTCCACTGAACCCTCTCATCCTCTAGCCCCTCCCAATGCTGCTTTAAACACACACGTGTGTGTGTGCGTTATAATTTCAATAGAGCAGCTTCCCAAAGGTCACTGGTGATGGCCCCCATTTGATATTGCAGGACTACCAAACCATTCTAGCAGAGGGCAGTAAAGACAGTGTGAGATGATTTTTGGGCTAAGCCCACCCATAAAGCCCCCTTCCCAGAAACTCGCAGTACAGAGGATAGACAGACATTTGTCAAAGCTTCCTGTGGCTCGGGACAGGTTTCAACAGGTTAAAACTAAAAGAGGGGGTGAGAAGTGGGGTGGAGAGGTTGTACAGTGGTTTTGCAGAGGACCTAGGCTTGGTCTCCAGTGCCCATGTGATAGTTCACAACTAGAGTTTATAACTCTAGTTCCAAGGGACCTAGTGACCTCTTCTGGCTCTGTGAGCATTAGGCATGCTCATGGTGCACACACACACATGCAGGCAAACACTCATATGTATAAAATAAATAGGAATAAATCTTTAAATCCTAAACTGACCCCAGAAGCAGGTAAGGAGAATCAGAGTTGACACCAGGCTGGAACTTAAGCAGCTGCTGGGTCCTCGTCTGTCTTCTCCTCACATCCCTCTGACTGCCTCTGCTCCTGCCCTCTCTGCCTTCCACAATGCTTCCCTGACTAAAGAGCAAGCACAACACTACAGATATCGCTGATCTGAAACGAATAACCCATGACTGTGTGCAGTGGAAGCATGTGGCTGCCTCCTCTTCCCCAGCATCCATTCCCAATGGGAGCAAGGTTCTGGATTTGATCTTAGCTCCACAAACAAATGGGGGGCAGAGGGGGGAAAGGAAGGGCAGTATGCACAAGGCTCCAGGTTCAATCACAGAGAAACCTAAACACCAGTCATGAGTCATCCGGGAAGCCCATCCCCCACTGTGTTAGTTACCCCTTTTGTGACTGTGACAAAGTATCATATAAAAGCAACTTACAGAGGTTCTCTTGGCTCACAGTATAGAGAAGAACCTGTCGTTGTGGCAACAAGAGCCTGAGGCAGCAGGCCACATTACAATCATGGCCAAGGAACAGAGAGAGATGAATGTTGGCGCTCAGTTCGCTTTCTTCCAGTCCATGCCCCCAGCCTACAGGTTAGCACTGCCCACATTCAGGGTGGGTCTCCCTAGTTCCATCAAACCATTCTAAAATTACCCCTCATAGCCAGTGTCTTAAATAGGGTTTCATTGTTGTGAAGACACGCCATGACCAAGGCAACTCTTATAAAGGCAAACATTTAATTGGGGGCAGCTTAAAGTTTCAGGGTTTTGGTCCATTATCATCATGGCAGGAAGCACGGTAGTGTACAGGCAGACATGGTGCTGGAGGAGGAGCTGAGAGTTCTACATCTTGATCTAAAGGCAGCCAGGAGGGCAGAGGAAACCTACCTACCTACATAGAGACACGCTTCCTATAACAAGCCCACACCTCCTAATAGCGCCGCTCCCTATGGCCAAGCATTCAAACCCATGAGTCTATGGAGAACCTACCTGTACAAACCACCACAGCCAGTATTGTCCTCCCATGGTGGTTTGAATTCCCCTCAGATTGACAAGAGAATCGACTGTCACGCCCGCAAACACCACATGTGGTTTTCGTAGAACCAGAATCTTCGCCCCTGATGCCACAGGCAGCCACAGAACTTTGAATCTAACCTAACAGGGTGTCCCATTCCAGCAGCCAACGATTGGCTTTGGAAACATGGTCGGAGCCAAGCCAAGGGACGTCCATTTGGGAGCTACTAGAAAGCAGGCAGTTCTGTACTCGTGGTCAGCCTCAGGCCGCTGTGGCCATCTCAGGAAGAACCTAGCTAAAGGGGAAGCAGACCCTGGGGAGTCCAGAAAGTGTGGTCTTGACACAGATTCAGCTGCCTCTAAGGAGTTTGTCTGTTCTGTCACTATGTGTAAACAGGCATCTCCTCTGCTTGTTTCAGCCAGATTGGATTTCCTTCCAAAGTGAACTACCACAGCACATTTCTGGCCTTGGACTGCGCCAGGCAGTCTTCATATGAAGTCCCACTCTATCCTGAGAGATAGGCATTATCAAGTCCGCATCTGAATCCAAAGGAAACTACTCAGTCCTCGAGGGTCATAGCTCAGGATCAGCAGGTCCTTCCAGCCTCATCCCACCCAGCTGAGCTTGTTGGACACTGGGGAACATTTGCTTAAAACAGATGACAGGGGGGCTGGGGGGGGCTCAGTGGTAACTGTGCACTTAGCATGCCAGAGATTCTGGGTTCAAGTTCTAGCATCCCCCAACAAAACAAATCAAGAGGCTACATGGCAAAAAAATTCAAAACTAATCTAATAAAAGCAGTGTGGGGCAAGATCCAAGGTGGGGGCGTGGACAATTTGAGAAACTGGGACTACAATGTCACCAAGACCTGAGATGGGAAGGTGACCTGAGGACAACTGCAGAGAATACTAAAGCTTCCTTAGAAATAAGAGAAATTATACAGTCCAGTGAAGAGCAAGGCTCCCAAAAACGAGTGTGTGTGTGTGTGTGTGTGTGTGTGAAAAATACTATTTGAAACCTTCAAAGATCACACATTTTAGAAATGTTCTGTGGTATAGCTTCCTCTAGCAGGGCCTGAGAAATGTCTAGGAATTGAATATTCCTACAGCAAAATACACAAATATTTGTACTAAATAAAATAAACAAATGATAACCTTACCTCATTACTTTTGGGATGAATTTGTCTCCACATTTAAGAAAACAAACAAACCCTCTTTTGATCAGTCTGGGGTTCTGGGAACTAATGGGGCTGTGGACCTGGGGAAGGGTGTTAGTTAGCCAACAAGAAGCAACCACAAGGTCAGACGGATTGTTTTGGTTCACGGTCTGAGGGGATACGGCCCACTGTAGAGGGGAAGGCAGGGTGGAGACGGCTGAGTAGTGGCAAAGCTCGCAGCTAGGACTCAGCGATGCTCACAGCTTGATGGAATGGCACACTTAGTGTACGGGAAGTGCAGCTGGATTATAAAACCTCCCTCTACTGACCCTTCCCTGCCTTCCAAAAAGAGCAGTATGAGCTTCAGAGCCAGTGGTCAAAAATGGCGTGAGCCCCTGGGGGACACTGAACATTCAAACCAGAACAGAAGGACTTCTCGGGATCCCTTCCTATCAGGAAAACTACCTTTTAAGGCTCCCACATTCTCACTGTTGAGGCCTCAGTGGATGATTGTGAACCAGCCTTTAGTTTTGGGGAACTAGGGCTTTGCACATGAGACACACAAGACAAGAACTCTGCCACGTAGCTATGTCCCCCCTTCTTCTTAAATATTCTAAGGGTTTTACACATTCAATTTTTGAAGTTTATTTCTCTGTGTGTGCATGCATATGGACATCAAAGGACCACACTGATTTTCTTTCCATCATGTAGGCACTGGGGACAGAACCCAGATGCCCATCTCATCAGCCCCTCTTTTTGAAACAAGGTCTCACTGAGTGCCCCACACTGGCCTTCAATTTGCAATCTTGCCTCAGCCAATGGACTAGCTGACCTGTGCCATGAGGCCCAACTCCTTACCATTCTTTCAGTAGGTAAATGTGAAGCCATGAGTAGGGAATTTACAGGGCTGTGGGTAGGGTCCTTCAATAATGCCACCCAAATAAATTTTGCTCTTACCTAAAGCTCATGCGAAGATACATCTTGCCACATGTAATGATTAAGTACATGAGATATGGCTATTCCGAACGAAAAAAGATGGAATTTTGATAACATGTTGAAGTAAAGATGTTTGTGATGTGTTGATTAAAAATAATGTGACAATTTATACATTTAACTTCTCATATACAGTGTGAACTTGCACGTGTATGTATGTATACATGGGCACATTTGGTGATTTTACATTTTATAGGTCAGCACCGGTATAAAGCCTTCACAATAGACAGAATATTTTATGGTTGTTATTTTGTGCTGTGGATTAAACCCAGGGCCTTGTTCATGTTTAACATTCACAACTTAGAAGGAACAACATGGTGTGGGGGTTAGGGGGAAAGGTCATCTTTTGAAAATAAGTCAATGTGCATAGAGGGATTCCCTGAAGCTGCACAGTGAGTTTGTAGAAATTTGTAGCTAATTCACATTTCCTATCCTGAAATCACTGCCCACAGCCTTTCTAATGCTAATCATGAGTCCCCCTTCATCCCAAAGAATCATTCTTTAATACAACATGGTGTGTGTGTATGGGGGGGTGTCATCTTTTGAAAATAAATCAATGTGCACAAAGGTAAAAGGTGCCCACAACACGAGGAACTGCATTAAAGGACCACAGCATGGGGAACGTTGAGAACTGCCATCCTAGACAAAGGCTATCGCTTGTTCAGTGTACTGGCTGGTTTTGTGTGCCAACTTGACCCAAGCTGGAGTTATCACAGAGAAAGGAGCCTCCCTTGAGGAAATGCCTCCATGAGATCCAGCTGTAAGGCATTTTCTCAATTAGTGATCAAGGGTGGGAGAGCCCAGCCCATTGTAGGTGGTGCCATCCCTGGGCTGGTGGTCCTGGGTTCTATAAGCAAGCAAGCTGAGAACCCAGGGGAAGCAACCTAGTAGCAGCACCCCTCCATGACCTCTGCATCAGCTCCTGCTTCCTGCCCTGTGTGAGTTCCAGTCCTGACTTCCTTTGGTGATGAACAGCAATGTGGAAGTGTAAGCTGAATAAACCCTTTCCTCCCCAGCATGCTCCTAGGTCATGATGTTTTGTGCAGGAGTCCAAACCCTGACTAAGACACTTGGTTACTGGGATACTTGTGCAGGCTTTGCTTTGTTCATATGCACAGGGGCAGTGTTCTTCCTGGAGTCATTCTCAATGAAACCCTTGAGGCCCTGCCAAACAACCAACTTAAAGGTACCAGAGTTCTGAGCTAGTTCATAATGTTTTGTTTCATATTTCAACCAAAAGAAATTGCTGATGTACAACTGCAGATTCTCTAGCTCGTGTCATCCTGGGGAACATTTTATGGTTGTACTTGATTCTTCATTCAAATCTCCCCCTCCACACCTTTTCCTCCTCCTTTCTCTGCATGGCCTCTTCTCCCTGAAACTCTGTGTCCTCCAGCCCCGAACACCCTGAAATGGACAGCAGCCACCATTCCTATTCTGTAACCACACTGTGTAATGTGACACGTGTGGGTACCCCACTCTCTGTAACCACACTGTGTAATGTGATACCTGCCAGTCAGTACTCCATTCCAAATTGTCCCCTTGACCTTAATGTACCAGTGTCCCACAGAGTGATCATCATTTCAGCAGTCAATATTCCCTGTCTGAACTCCCAAATGCAACTCTTTCTTCTTAAAGGTTTATCTCAGCTTTAATTACATCTCTGTCTGTGTGTGTATTTGGGGTGGGGGGTATGCATGCATGAGTCCACAGGCATCAGATTCTCATGAGAGGTTGTGAGCTGCCCTGTGAGTTCTGGGAACTGAACTTTGATCCTAGTCAGACATACATGCTCTTAACCTTGGAGCATCTCTGCAGTCTTTCTTGTTCAACACGTTTCCTAACAAGTTGTTCAGCGGTGTTTCTCAGGCGACAGACAGATGAAGAACCAGTAGTCCATTCAAAGATGTGTGGAACACCTACTCTGCCTGCCAGAGCCAAGCTAAACAATGAACGAGCAAGGACAAGTAGACAAACCCTTGTGTGGGTTCCCTTCTGTAAATGTCAAATGTCCCCCCACAGGCTCCTGTGTGAGTGTCTCATCTTCAGCAGGGAGCACTCTTTGGGGAGGTTGTGGAATCTTGGGACTGCCATCTTGCCAACACAAGTCAGCAGCTAGGGTGGACAGTGAAAGGGATATGACTCTGGGGTCCAGCCTCGGCTTTCTGACTCCTGATCTACCGAGATGTGAACAAGCCATGCTCCACGCTCCTGCACCAAGGATGGAACTGTCCCAACCACCATACCACCCCTCCATGATGGACCTGCTAACCCGTGAGCCCGGATAACACCCCTCCCCTTTCTTAGATTGCTTCTGTCGCATATTTGATCACAGGGATGAAGAAGTAACCAATGCAGCTGCTCTCCAACGTCAGAAGGAACACAAACTGTCGGGCTGTCGTGGCGCACACCTTTAATCACGGCTCTCCTGAGGCAGAAGCAGGCAGATCTCTGAGTTCAAGGTCAGCCTGGTCTACAGATTGAGTTCCAAAACAGCCAGGGCTATACAGAGAAACCCAATCTTGGAAAATAAGAGCAAAAGGCAAGTAGTGATTCTCTCTGCACATCACACAGTAGTGATTCTCTCTGCACATCACACAGTAGTGATTCTCTCTGCACATCACACAGTAGTGATTCTCTCTGCACATCACACAGTAGTGATTCTCTCTGCACATCACACAGTAGTGATTCTCTCTGCACATCACACAGTAGTGATTCTCTCTGCACATCACACAGTAGTGATTCTCTCTGCACATCACACAGTAGTGATTCTCTCTGCACATCACACAGTAGTATACAGTAGCGCTGCCTTTGTGCTTGCTTTTCAAATAAGGTGCTTGAAACTGAAGACAGAAGATTGAAGCTCATTCTGACCTTCCATCCACAGCTTGTTCTCCTGTGGACGACAGGGCTTAGTGCTAAGCCTCTTTGATAGTGACCTTTTATTTGTTTTAAAAATTTCTACCTTAAGCCCCAGTAAGTAGATTTCTGCAGTCCAGGCATCAAGCTCTGGAGTTGGCATCCCCAGGACAATCCAGTTCTGAATCCCAGCTTTGCTGAGGGGTTGCTCACTCAGAAATGAAGCTGAGCTTCATTTTACTTTTAAAAATGATTACTGGTGTGTCTGTGTGCCTGTGCCTGTGTGCGTGCATGCCTGTGTGCGTACATGAGTATGTATGTGTGTGGGGGGGTGAGTGAGTCTATGTGCATGTGCATATATGCATGTGCACATGTGTCTGTGTGCCTGTGGGTCTCTGTACCTATGCCTGTGCCTGTGTGTATGCATGCCTGTGTGTGTGCATGAGTACCTGTGTGTGTGTGTGTGTGTATGGGGGGATTAGTGAGTCTATGTGCATGTGCATATATGCATGTGCACATGTGTGTGTGTGCCTCTGCATCTTTGTGCCTGTGCCTGTGTGTGTGCATGCCTATGTGTGTGCATGTCTGTGTGCCTGTGCCTGTGTGCGTACATGCCTGTGTGTGTGCATGAGTATGTATGTGGGGGGGGTGAGTCTATGTGCATGTGCATATATGCATATGCACATGTGTCTATGTGCCTGTGGGTCTCTGTACCTATGCCTGTGCCTGTGTGCATGCATGCCTGTGTATATGCATGCCTGTGTGTATGCATGCCTGTGTGTGTGCATGAGTACCTGTGTGTGTGTGTGTGTGTGTGTGTACGGGGGGGGGGTTAGTGAGTCTATGTGCATGTGCATATATGCATGTGCACATGTGTGTGTGTGCCTCTGCATTTTTGTGTCTGTGCCTGTGTGTGTGCATGCCTATGTGTGTGCATGAGTACATGTGTGAGTGGGGGGGGTGAGTCTGTGTGCATGTGCATATATGCATGTGTACATGTGTATGCCTGTGTGTATGTGTGTGCGTGCCTGTGGGTCTGTGTGCCTGTGCCTGTCCATGTGCCTGTATGTATTCATGTGTGCATCAGTGGGTCTGTATGCCTGTGCATGTGCATATGTACATGTTTATGTGTGTATGTTTGTACATATGCACATGTGTACATGTGTGTGTATGCATGTGTCAGTGGGTCTGTGTGCCTGTACATATGTGTATTTGTGTGTGTGTGTTTGTGTGTGCCTGTGGGTCTGTGTGTGCATGCATGTGCCATGGAGCCTGAATAGAGATCAGAAGACAACTGTAGAGTCAGGTGTCTCTTTCTGCCTTTACAAGGGTTCCGGGCATGGCACTCCTGTCTGATAGGCATTCAGGATAAGTGCTTTTATCCACTGAGCCATCTCACTAGCCCAAAGCTGAATCACAGAAAACAAACACACAGAACCTAGAAACGAAAGTGCACACTTCTGCCGTTTACTCTTCTGAACATGATGTATCATAAACAAACACACAACACATTTATATTGAACAATTTCCTACTGAAACAATGAAGATACAATTATGCATGAATAACAAGGAAACTCGTAAGTAGCCAAGAGAGAGGAGAATCAACTCACAAGAGCAAACTGCTTTGATTAATAACAAGGCCAGGCCAGGTGTGGTGGCCATGGTACCTTCTCCCAGGAGTAGAGGCAGTAAGGAGGAGTTCAAGTCCAGCCTGGACTAAAACTACAAACAAAGCAATGACAATAGTGATCAGTCAAATGAGGACCAAGGTCATCTCACTTGGCTTGGGTTTACAATACACCTATAGGTATGTTTATTATACAGTATGTACATATGTATGTATGAATGTATGTGTGTTCGTGTCTATATATGTATGTGTATGTATGTTTGTATATGTATGTATATGTATGTGTATATGTATAAATGCATGTGTTTGAATATGTGTATTATGTGTGTTTATACTTATGTATATATATGTGTGTATGTTCGTATATGTGTGTATATGTATGTACTTATATACATGTGTACATATGTGTGTATTCATGTGTGTTTGTATGTATGTATGTATGTATGTTTGTATGTATGTATATGCATGTGTATATGTATATTCATCCCTTAGATAAAGAAACAGATCAGGTTAGGTAACTTACCCTAAGTCATATAACCAGGAAAGCAGACATGAATTCAAATCACTCTGATTCCTCCCACCACAGCTTCAGCTGTCCTCCCTTGTCATGTTTTCATGTATAAAAAGTAAAATGGGAAAACAGTAAGCCACTATGATTTGAAATAGTGCATAGAGGTGCAGGTGCATCTAAAGGTCACCATGTGCTTTATTACCAAATGCAGAACAATTCTGCTAGTCCATTTCCATCCAACTCATAATTACATCTGATGAGACCAACCCTCTGAGAACAGTAAACTAACAAAGGCAGAATGAGAGAAAGGCGGAATGTTGCACAGATGTCGTCGAGGTTTCTGGTGCCTGGCACTGGGTTATTAAAGTACCTGGTGAATTGGCCAATTACATGGTGATTATTTGCTAAGCATGGAGGGCCAAACTGCAAAAATGTAACTACTTTCCTACGGGCTTTAAGATAACTTTTGATATTACAAAGGCTAAATGACCTTTTAAAAGTTTGCTAATGAAGGAATTCACCACTCAAATGTATTCTGTGGATCCACGTGTAAGCACCACTGAGCCTCTCCATGTAGCCGCTGGGAAGGACAGTGGGCAGGAGGAGCTGAATAATCCACAGACTGTGCCACTAACAACTCCTGTAGGCATCTGGAAATGAAGCCACTTTCCCTCCCTGTGTCTGGCCATTCTTGGGTTAGTGTGTATACAGCAAGCTACAACTGTCTGGAAAAGGTGAAGGCTGGCTAGGGTCCAGTGCGTTAATGAGAGCTTCCCTCCAGCTATAGTGTTATCTCGGCTGACTTGGTTAAGCCAGATCAAAGGACCCCAGGCAGCTTTCACTGCACAATAACTACCATCTTACCTATCTTGTTTCTTACCTATTAAAAAAATTGTACCAACACGATCAGGGCCAGAAGCAAGGGAAGCCAACAGAATCTCAAAAGAAAACGTCACACTGCTAAAGCCCTCTTTTAGATTTCTGTCCTGGTGTCTCCAACCCTGTTCACTGGGTATAGCTCCACCAAGGACAGCAAAGTCACATGCTGGACACTGCAGTCTCACTAGCTAAGAATAAAGAACACTTGCCACCAAGTATGATAGCTGATTGTACATATCAACTTGACTGAGCTATGGGGTACCCAGACATTTGGTCAACTGTTACTCTGGGTGTGTTGTGTGACCATTTCTGGATGAGATTAATATTTGAACCAATGGACTTTTAAGGAGACGATCCTTCCCAGTGGGGCTGACCCTCCTCTAACCTACTGAAAATCAGAATTGAACAAAAGACTAAGAGCAACCCCTCCTGCCTGGCTATCCTGGCTGAGACACTTGTCTTCGCCTTTGGGCTTGAAGTGGATGGAAACTTGGCTCTTCTTAGGTCTTGGAGACAATTTTTTGTTTGCTTGATTTTGGTTTTTTGTTTTTTTGTTGTTTTTTTTTTTTTCTGTATATTTGAGCAGCAGCTCTCCTGGTTCTCAAGCCTTGGGACCCCAAGCAAAACTGTGCCATCCACCCAGGTGGCAAGTCCCACCTGAGTCTCCAGATGGCTGGCTGCAGATTTTGACATTTTGCAGCGTCAATAAACCACATAAGCAGATGCCTTACCTGTTCCTTCCTCATCTCAGTGGGATCTTACTAGATGAAGATCTTTCTAGAGAGTTATCCTATTGTTTGGCCCTGTTCCTCTGGGGAATCTTGACAAAAACAAGAGCTTTTACAAATAAGGGGATGTACTGCTCACAGTGACATAAACTTAGACAAAGGTAACAACATCTACATGGCTAGGACCACTCTCCTGAAACCTAAGAGCTCCTGAGTACTTGTGGCAATCTGAGTAAGAGTGGCCCCCATCGGCTCATAGACTTAAATACTCGGTCACCAGAGAATAAAGTGACATTATTTGAAAGGCTAAGAGATATGGTATTATTGGAGGAAGTGGGTCACTGGGGGTGGGCCTTGAGGTTTCAAAAAGCCCATTCCAAGCCCAGAGTGTCTCTCTTCCGGCCACGTGAGAACTCTCGGCTACTTCTGCAGCACACTGCCATGCTTCCCACCATGATCATGGACTCAACCCCTGAAACTATAGGCCAGCCCCAGTTAAATGCTTTCTTTCACAATAGTTGGCGTGGTTAGGGTGTCTCTTCATAGCAAGACTGTAAGACAGTACTTTTCTCTCCCAAGCAAACGCCAACAAGTATAGCTCACATTCCCACAGACCCAGACAGTCTCTGGCACAGAGGCCCAGAAGCGCTCACAATGGTGGCTATGGTTATCTGTTGTTCTTGTTGTCTCCACCAAGAAAACACACAAACATTGGTACAATGCGCTCCCTCATTTACAGATGTTCACCTTCTGGTGAAATCACAGGACCAGGAGTCAGGAAGTAAATGTGCACAGGAAATACCGGCAACATCCTGTCCGAGGAGGTGTGGAGCTCTATCGAGTCGCTGTGACACCTTACCCAGTCTTGATCTGGAAACATCAGTGAGACCATCTAGAGAGCGTGCCCAGACTCAACACCTGATAGGCTCCTTGTCCAGAGACAACGTCAGACAAACCTCAAACTGTACACTTAGGGACAGCCGTCACTCAAGACAACATGACATAAGATTGGGGCA